>NC_142463.1:3699585-3851100 GCF_049115385.1 Moschus berezovskii
GGCAATCCACTCCAACGGTCTTGCCTGGGGAATCCCACGGATAGAGGAGCCTGGTGGGCTACAGTTCATGCAGTCGCAAAGAGTCGGACATGACTGAGAGCTCATATCTGATTTTTTTTCCCCCTTATAAACTTTTTCTCTGCTACCAGCCTTCCAAATGTGATCTCTATCTCCAGGTTGAAAAATGGCATGGGAGATACAGCTTGACCGTCTGCCCAGGCCCTGGGCCCCTTCTCTGACAACTGCCCTGTGTCCTGACCCCCTACCAGACAGTGTAAGAAGTCATGTCTTACTCAAGGAACCACAGCAGAGGGCGAAATCCCGAGGTCAGCTGTTCATCAACAGACGTGGGCTTCCACAGTCACTAGGCAGTCAGGAGACCTGGGTTCGATCCCTGTTGGGAAGATCCCCTGGAGAAGGGAAAGGCTACCCACTCCAGTATTCTGGCCTGGAGGATTCCATGGACTGTATGGTCCTTGGGGTTGCAAAGAGTTGGACACGACTGAGCGACTTTCACTCACTCACTCAGGCAGTTGGAGGCTTAAGCGTGGCTGGCCCGGGGGTGCCACAGACGTCACGGGTACCACCTGCTGAGACTGAGGCGGCTCACTGGGGCTCTGTGGCCAGGGAAGCCTCAGCGATCATGAACGGAGGCCTCAGGTTCCTCAGCTTCTCAGGTCATCCTTGCGTGCAAGTGGCCGACCCCAGCTCTAAGTGGCCTGCACAGGAATAAAGAGAGGGCTCTGCAAATGGGCGCACAGCAGCAGTCCCGCTACAGCATCACGTGGCACCAGCCCCGGCCTCGCTCCCCGGCCGGATGCCCAGGCCAGCTGCTCATCTCCCTTTTTCCTTCAGGCCAGGCACAGGAGACGTGGCCACTGGTGGCTTGTTCATACTGTTTCTCGTCTCTGACCCCCAGAGTTTTGGTTTCTTTTCCTTCTGGTAGGGTCTGGAAGAGTGCCTTATTTGGTTGAAACATGCAGGGTGAGGAGTATTGACTTAGGCTGCTTGTAAGTTTCACAAGCCGCCCAGAACCCCTTCTGCAGAATCTCTGGACTGGCTGGTGCATGAGAGTGCTTTATCCCTCACTGCCTCCTGCAGTCACCTCCCACACACTCTTTTTACACCGTCTAACTAAGATTCTTCATCCTCCACTTCTTCCCTGCTTCCCAAACCTTGCCCCTGAGCCTTCTGAATCACCGCTACCATCAGCAAACGCACCTTATATCAATACATTTTTCAGAGTGATTTTTCTCCCCTCCTTGTTGCCTTGCTTGAAAACTGGCTTTCTGCCCCGGGGAATGCTGTCTGCCTCGGCCCTTTGAAGGGTTTTGCTTTGAATCCCATCGGTGCCGGTGCTGGAGGGTGGGTGTGCCATCTTGCTTCCATCATCACCTCTCAGAGCCGTTACTGTCCCACACCCCCACCCCGGCCCTGTGCAAACTCCTGCCTCCCATTGGTTTGCTGCCATCTGCCCGCCTCCTTATCACGGTCTTCATTGCCGTCTCCTCCATCACGAGAACTGTGACCATTCTCAGAGATGGCAGAGTTGGTCCCCAAGACATGTCCCCATAAATAGCCTTTCTGCACCCAAATCTCCATCTCAGGTGCTGGTTTGTTGCCCCTGACCTTGGCGGTAAGGATGCACCCAGCGGCTGGGTACCACTAGAGGCCTGGTGAGTGGTGCCTTAATTTCCCAGTGAAACACTCTGTAATATATTGTCTCCTATGAGCCCCAAACTTTTGAATAGTTAGTTAGTTAGTGTTAGTTGCTCGGTCGTGTCTGACTTTTTGTGACCCCATGGCCTGTAGCCCACCAGGATTACTGTATCCCACCATGGGATTTCCCAGGCAAGAACACTAGAGTGGGTAGCCATTCCCTTCTCCAGGGGATCTTCCTGACCCAAGGATCGAACCCTGATCTCCTGCCTTGCAGACAGAGTCTTTACTGTCTGAGCCACCAAAAAGGGACATTAATTCAGATTTGGTTGTGGACCCAAGGCAAAGTCATACCATGCAGATGGGAAAAGATCAAAACTGAAGGTCACTGGGCAAAGAAAGCAGATGTTTGGGTCTCAGTAGTTTTTGTGGATGACTTTTGTTCCTAAGTATTCCATGGGTCTTCAGGAGCCAGGGTCTGGATTAGCTCGTGTGTCCCTCACGACCTACAGGACCTCTTACTCAATGCATCTGCCTAGAATGGAGAGTGAATGTGTGGATGTTGGCTGCTTGGCAGTGAAGGCTGTTAGGACATCTCTTGGGACACCTGTGGCCATGTGCCAATGTCCAACTGAGGGCAAAATGGCCTCAGCCTCCAAGGCGTACAGCTCCCAAACCCTCGCTTGAATAAGGCAGGGAGCCACATATTTGTTTGGACACCAACTCGAGGGCCTTGCCTGGTCTCTCCTCTAAACAGAGGCAGGGGGTCCGTGTAGATCACTTGAAGGGTCCTTTCACCTTTGTCAAGTGAAGCATTGGAATTTAAACTGCCGTCTTATTTCAGTACTGTCTTTCTGCCCTTTTCAACTTTATTCCCCAACCATTTGTCTTTCTATTGCTTTTTACTTTCTTCCTCTTGAATCATTTTAAAACTTTGTGTCATCTTTTAATCCTCTTTAATAACTTCTTGGGTGTTCAGGATCTCAGTTTACGCGGCTTCATTTTTCCTTTTCGAATGTGAAAGCTTCCTAGGTTGTTTACTTATGCTTTTCATTTCTTCCAAAATTAAACTTTCTGACCCTCAGGCCTTGGATCTCCTAAATTTATTTTTACTGCTATTCGCTTATTTTCTTTGAAGGCTTTTGAGTTTATCATAAGACAGACACAGGGAACCAGCATACAGGGACCAGCTGTGATTCAACAGTCAGTCTTCCCCAAATTGTCCATGGACGTGAGGGAGTTCTGAGGAGCCAGGATGAGCCCCTGGTGGATGGAATCACTGCAGAGTTCCCGTGGAGTTTGGAGCCGTCCACACGCTCTTGACAATGTGAAGACTGTCCTTTGGAAATAGCTCCTGTCATGGTAGTAAGTGCAAGTGAAGTGCCACGTAGGCTCCCAATCATGAGCCAGATGATGCCCGACCCACCAGCCAGCCACCCAGTCACTTGTGCTCAGCGTCACCCTATCATTCATTGGAAGATCAGGGCAGAGCGAGCAGGGTCTGAAGACCCCAGAACCTGGCATTCCCACTTCTGTCACAGTGCCACCACCTCTTCAGCCCACATCGGTAACAGTTCACGGAGAAGAAAAAGGAAACAGGATGTAAAGATGCTTCTGCAAGAAGAGTCAGTGCCCTGTGACAGTGGGCCGATGCTGAGTTAAGCCCTCGCTTAGGGTCTTTAGCAGAGAAGGGGACACTCCCTAAAGGCAGAGCTCTGAGTCTTTATCTTGTCCACCTTGCACGCAGTCATCCCAACAGGGAGGGAGGTAACCACCAGCAGCTGTGCGTTAGGCACCACCTTCTCACATTTACTCCTTTTGTGGTAGCCAGACGGGAGAAATGGCAAGAGACAAGGTTCTGCACTGGCTCCTGGACCTGGTATGTGAGTCAGGGACGCAAAATGAGCAGCACCGAAAACCAGACCCATTGACTTGTGATGGTAAGCAGTTGGCCTATAGGCTATGTCAGATTCTCTTAGCCAGTGACTACGAAATGGTGCCTTTCTTCTGAAGTTAATATACGTGACTCTAAGAACAGTCATGTGAAAAGGGACATGCAATTTCCCACAAGTTTCCCTGATGACCTGACTGCATTTTTGTGTGTGTGTTACCATGACTCTGGAATATTCTCGGATAGAGAGGTCAGTACCCTAGGAAGAACTGAGATTTCCAGTCTGATAACAATGATGCATCCAGTGAGTAGGAAATGATGCTGCTCCTTGGCCACCCAGTGTTCCCCATGCTGCTGGATTAAAGCAAAACAAGGGTTACAGTGCCTGGGCGCCCCCGCACAGCAGAGCATCCTTTGGCCTTCAGCCATACTCCTCTTCACTCAGGTTGCAGCAAGCAGTTTTTCTCTGAGGCTCGGGATCCACCCCAGTCTTGGCTGAGGTCTAGACTCCTGTCTGACTTCTGCTCCCTCTGGGAGTGCGGGATCTTGGATCCTCTGCTCCAGTCCCTGTCTGCAGATGACCTGAGCCAGGCAGTGTACGGAAACTCCAGATCCTCCTGATTCACATGTGGACCAACCTGATGGCTGTCTCTCAGTATTCTCATCCACTTGGGTTCACCTGAATGGCTGTTCCCACTTGGACACAAGCCACGGGGGTCCTGGCTTCCTCCAGCCGTGTCCCATCCTCCCTAATTCAAAGCCTGTTTGACTCAGACTCTCATCTCCAGCATGTCTTGTGCCCGAGTTTCCTTGACCATAACCAGAAAGGGAAGTATCAGTGGTGTGAGGGAGGCAGTTTCAGAAGGTTGATGAAAATCATCCAGAAATAATCTATAATAGGAGTAGAACAGCGTTTTTATTTGAGACAAGCCGAGGACTATAGTCCAGAAGCCAGCCTCTCTGATCACTCTGAGGGACCTCTCTGGAGAAGCAGGACTTTCAGCACAGTTTTATATCTTGTCTGAACAAAGAACATCAAACAAGACACAGAAAAAACCTAGATGTCCATCAACAGGGAAATGGGTAAAGAAGATGTGAAATGTATATACACATGTACACACACAGTGGAATATTACTCAGCCACAAAAAGAACAAAATAACGCCATTTGCGGCAACATGGACTGACCTAGAGATGATCATACCAAGTGAGGTAAGTCAGACAGAGAAAGACAAATACCATATGACATCACTTATATGTGGAGCCCAAAATATGACACAAATGAGCTTATATACAAAACAGAAACAGACTCAGACTTAGAGCGCAGGCCTGTGCTTGCCAAGGTGGGGAGGTACAGGGGAGGGATCGACTGGGAGTTTGGGATTAGCAGATGCAAACTGCTTTCTATAAAACAGATAAACAGCAAGGTCCGACTGCAAGCACAGAGACTATATTCAATGTCCTGTGATAAACGAGAATGGAAAAGAACACGAAAATAAAGGGGAAAAAGACTGAACAGTTGTGGATGTGTTTCTTTAAGGTTTCAAAACAAGACCAGATTAGCATGTACACGGAGGCTCAGCATGTACATGCACCACGTCCACGCCCTCGGCACCTGGGAAGGAGCTCTTAGCATTGAAGGTGGACCAGCGTCAGCGTCCCACGATAGGAGGCATTTGTTCTTTCACTTCTGATCAATGTGCCCCTTTTTAAAAAAATAATTAAAGAGGACGCACAATGTATGTTTGATAGGCTCCTTTGATCAGCACAAAATTCAAGTTATCTCACGTATAAGCCGAATGGCTTCCTTAGACCTCAGTGTGTAAACATCTTGAGCATCCCGTATATCTCTTCTCAGATAACTGGGAAGAAAGTGGCAGGAGGTGAGCTGAGACGGTGGAGGCAGCTTGTTTTACTGGGAAGAGTCTGCAGCCAGACGGAAGAGGCACACACTGCGGAGTGGAACTGACCGGACCTGAATCTCCGCTCGGGCCCAGAACAGCTGCGTAGGCAGAGGAAGCTTCCTAACCACTCTGAGCTTCAGTTTTCTCCTCTGCAAAAGTGGTTCACTGAGCTAAAGTCTGTGGAAGATTCCTAATGTATGTGCACAGTTCAATACACAGTTTTTGTTTTAAATCTTTAGTATTAGCTCTTCTACTACAGGCCTTCCTGATAGCTCCATTGGTAAAGAATCTGCCTGCAATGCTGGAGACCCTGGTTTGATCCCTGGGTTGGGAAGATTCCCTGGAGAAGGGAAAGGCTACCCACTCCAGTATTCTGGCCTGGAGAATTCCAAGGACTCTATAGTCCACGGGGTCACAAAGAGTCAGACAAGACTGAGCTACTGTCACTTTCTTTCTGCTACTGCTACTGCTAAGTCACTTCAGTCGTGTCCGACTCTGTGCGACCCCACAGACGGCAGCCCACCAGGCTCCCCCATCCCTGGGCTTCTCCAGGCAAGAACACTGGAGTGGGTTGCCATTTCCTTCTCCAATGTGTGAAAGTGAAAAGTGAAAGTGAAGTCGCTCAGTCGTGTCCGACCCATAGCGACCCCACGGACTGCAGCCTACCAGGCTCCTCCATCCATGGGATTTTCTAGGCAATAGTACTGGAGTGGCTTGCCATTGCCTTCTCCGTCTTTCTGCTACAGAACACTCTTTTCTTTATTATCAAAAGGTATTATTCATACTGTTGTCGTTCAGTCTCTAAGTCATGTCTGACCATTTGCGACTCCATGGACTGCAGCACGCCAAGCTTCCCTATCCTTCACTGTCTCCTGGAGTTTGCTCAAACTCATGTCCATTGAGTCGGTGATGCCATCCAACCATCTCATCCTCTGTGGCCCCTCATACACACCGCTATATATAAAATGGGGCTTCCCAGGTAATACTGTGGTAAAGAATGTGCCTGCTAATGCAGGAGATGCAAGACACATGGGTTCGACCCCTGGGTCAGGAAAGATCCCCTGGAAAAGGGAACGGCAACCCACTGCAGTATTCTTGCCTAGAAAATTCCATGGACAGGGGAGAGAGATACAGTTCATAGGATTGCAGAGAGTTGAACACAACTGAAGTGACTTAGAATGCACACATGTATAGCTCAGGGAACTTTACTTAATACTCAGCAATGGCCTATATGGATAAAGAATCTTAAAAAGAGTGCGTGCATGCACGGTCAGTCTTGTCCAACTCTGTGCGACTCCATGGACTGTAGCCTGAAAGACTCCTCTGTCCATGGAATTTTCTAGGCAAGAATACTGGAGTGTGTTGCCATTTCCTACTCCAGGGGATCTTCTTGACCTAGGGATCGAAGCCGCATCCCTGTGTCCCATGCATTGGCAGGCAAATTCTTTACCACTGCGCCCACTGGGAAGCCTGTAAAACTGATTCACTTTGCTTTACACCTAAAACTAACACAATATTTTAAAACAACTATGCTCCAATAAAAAAAAATTTAAAAACTAAACAAGGTATTGTAAATATTACCATTAAAACTCCATTTGCGTGTCTGTTATTTTATATCTCAGTTGAGAGTGAAAGGTCTTACCACCCCCCACTTTTAAAAGACTTATGTTTGGGTTTTTGTTATTGCTCGCAAAGCCTGACAAGTTCAGTTTATTCGGAAGTGCTCATACATAATAAAAGGTTTTATTTTCACCCAAAGTGGGTTTGCTGAGAATTGTGGTATACTGACTGAAAGCTCTGGCATCATAATGAATGCTAAGTTTGAGATCAAAGGCAAAGTTCAGTCATCCATGGCAGCTAGTCTTGTGTGAATTAGCCGTGATTCATCTCAAGGCAAACGTTTGTTGGTACTTTAGTCACGGAAAATCCTGTGGTCTAGCCTGGCTTTGGAGTGGGCAATACCATATACATTATTTCACTTAACCCTCACAACCGCTCTGTAAAGAGAGACAGGTGGAGAAGGTGGGCGCGCTTTGCAGACGAGGAGATTCAGTTCCGAGGCTTGGAGGGGCCGGGTCAAGGTCACGCACTTGATGGACGAGGAGGGCTGGTCTTTGTCTGTTGCATTAGTTTCCTCGCGCTTCCCACACTTCCCGGTTGCTGCTCTGTGTGTTTGAGTGAGAGCTGGAGAGAACGCCCCCTCGTCCCCCCTGCCGGTCATCTCTCGGGTATTTGCATGGCGCCAGCTAGCAGGTGTGGGCTTCCCAAGTGGTGTGCGTGGGAAAGAACTGCCTGCCTAGGAGACGTAAGAGACGCGGGTTTGATTCCTGGGTCAGGAAGATCACCTGGAGGAGGGCCTGGCAACCCACTGCAGTATTCTTGCCTGGAGAATCCCCATGGACACAGGAGCCTGGCGGACTCCGGGGTTGCAGAGTCGGATACAACTGAGAGACTGAGCACACACAGCTAATCTCAACATTGGGTTAGTTTTGGGTCAGTTTCAAGTGCACAGCAAAGCGATTCAGTTAAACATGCAGTGTTGTGTGTATATACGCTTTTTGCAGATTATTTCCCACCTATGTTATTGCAGAATACTGAGTGCAGGTCTCTGTGCCATACAGTAGGTCCTCGTTTATCTATTTTATATGCAGTAGTTCTAGTTTCAATAAGTTCCTTAAAAATACACCTTTGCTCTGCTGTGCTCAGTTGCTCAATTGTGTTCTACTATTTGTGGACTGTAGCCTGCCAGGTTCCTCTGTCCATGGGATTCCCAGGCAATATACTGGAGTGGGTTGCTATTCCCTACTCCGGGTGATTTTTCTGATCAAGCTCAGGTCTCTTGTGTCTCCTGTATTGGCAGGTGGATTCTATAACACCCTGCAACTGGGGAAGCCCCAAAATGCATCTACTACGTATGAGTAGTTTGGAACTTACGAACAATTCATATATTTTATTTTTAATTATATGAATGGCTCTTGAATTCCAAACTGTCCATACATAGAAGGTGCATTTTTAAGGAACTTTTTGCTGCTACAACTCCCCTGAGGTTTGGATCCATATGTGGGCATTCCTGAACTGCTTGAAGATATCTAGGTAGGAACATGAAAGGTGTTCTTGGATGATATCAAGATCACCCTGGGCTTCCCTGGAGGCTCAGCAGGTAATGAATCTGCCTGCTTTTCAGGAGATGCATATTCAATACGTGGGTCAGGAAGACCCCCTGGAGGAGGAAATGGCAACCCACTCCAGTGTTCTTGCCTGGGAAATCCTTGGCTAGAGAAGCCTGGCAGGCTACAGTCCACGGGGTCACAGAGTAGGATACAACTTAGCGACTAAACCACCATCCCCAAGATCACATTAAATGTATAGTGCTGCAGCTTTCAAAGCATAAGTTCACCATCTCAGCTAAACTGATACTCACCATAGCCCTGGGAGACAGGCAGAGCAGACGCTGTGTTCATTTCATTGGAACACTGACGTGTCCAAAGGCATCAGAGGGAGACCTGTCTCCATGACCCTGTTCTTTGATTCTGTCGCTTAAACATGGTGTTCAGTTCAGTTCAAGTGTTAAAGAAGGTATTTGCCATTTTATGCGGGGTGACTGGTTTGAAAACATTCCTACATTGCATTTTGCTCACTGGAAGATCTGGGGAAAGTAACTACTAGCGTACAGCTGCCACTACCCAGCTCTCCATTCTCTCTTTCACCAGAGTTTAGCCAGGAATTGCGGTCAGCACAGTGCATCATGTCTTCCTTGTCAAGGCATTTGACCAGCTTTTTAAGATCTCTTCGCGGACATGCTGGAGAAATATGAGGTCGAGCCTGGGATGCTGACACAAATTACTAGCTGGCTAGTGGGGTCCAAAGGGATTGCTGACTCAGTCACGCAAAGGTTTTTGGTCTTGGTGTTATAGAGTTCTCTCCAATTCTAGACTGTTCAGCACTTTTATCGGGGCCATGAACAGAAACACAGAGCTCACTACTCTCGCATTTATAGATAGCATGAAGGGCTTCCCTGACAGCTCGGTTGGTAAAGAACCCGCCTGCAGTGCACTGTGGGGGGACTGATGCGACATTGAGTGAAGGGGGCTGAGTCTGCAAAAATCACTTTTTAAAAAGTTTATTTGTTTTTTAATTGAAGGATAATTGTTTTACAGAATTTTGTTGGTTTCTGCCAAACATCAACATGAATCAGCCATAGGTGTAAAAATCCACTTAGATAGCCATAAATGTGAATACTTCTGTTTGGATCTGCTCACCCAAATCCCAGAAATGAGCTACCTTCCAATACAAGGTCAAGAAATAATAGTTTAATAGTAGGGACTTCCCAGCTGGTGCCAGTGGTAAAGAACCTGCCTGCCAATGCAGGAGATGTCAGAGACACTGGTTAGATCCCTGGGTCAGGAAGATCCCTTGGTGGAGGGCATGGCAAGCCACTCCAGTATTCTTGCCTGGAGAATCCCGTGGACAGAGGAACTGGGTGGGCTATGGCCCATGGGGTCACACAGAGTCGGACATGACTGAAGTGACTTCACAGGCACTTGGTCAAATATGAGTAAACACTGTTAAATATCCATTAAAAGCTTGTTTGATTTCACATGAGTTTATGGAAATATGGTGTCTAGGTGGAGGTCTGGTGAGACCACACCAAAGTAACTGCTGCTCCATAAGAAGCCCATCAGGAAACGGGTCTGTGCAGGAGAGGATGCTCACGGTGTGGAGGCGGCCCTAGTCCCTGACCGTGAGGATGTTTGAAGGAAGCAGAAGTCTTCCAGGAGGCAGAGGGGAGATGTGGGGTGACAGGTCATTGGTTATTTCCTGCACATGTGAGAAGCTTTTCTGTAGAAGAGTTCTTTTCAGTCCAAAGATTTCAAACCAGATGGGTAGATGGTGGAGGTTGAAGTAGGCTGCATAAGGCTGGGTTCCAGTTCTTCCAGACTCTGCAAACACTTGGAAGGGAAGATTACAGATGGGAGTTTGACTAAGGCTTTGCTGCTCCCTGGGAGAACTTTACTCAGGAAATGCTTCCTGGCGGAGATGAAAGTCACACTGAGCTTTGAAGAATGAAGAGTTTTGGGATGCAGGCTTGAAGTGTCCCAAGAAGTCATTCCAGGGGCAAAACAAGCAGCAGGGTAATCAGATAAGAGGCGGAGAATGTGACAGTTATGACTGTGAGCTCTGTTATCTGCATGCAAACTCTGCTACTTGTTAGCTCTGCAACCTTGATTCAGATAGAAGGGTGGACCCCCAAAGGTGGCCACTTCCCTATGCCTGGAAGCTGTGATTATGTTACATTACATGGCAGAGGGGAGTTGAGTTTGCAGCTGGGACTAAGTTCGCTAAACAGCAGACAGGGGATTATTTTGGATTATCTGTGCTCAGTCGCTCAGTTGTGTCTGATGTTATGTGACCCCATGGACTGTAGCCCACCAGGCTCCTCTGTCCATGGAATTTTCCAGGGAAGAATATTGGAGTGAGTTGCCATTTCCTTCTCCAGGGAATATTCCAGACCCGGAGGTCAAACCCGTGTCTCCTGCATCTCTTGCATTAGCAGGCAGATTCTTTACCACTGAGCCATCTGGGAAGTTCTTTGAATTATCCAGTTGGGCCCAGTTTAATCACAAGAGTACTGAAAAGTGGAAGAGGCAGGGCAGAGATCAGAATCAGAGAGTGAGGTTTGAAAATGGAAACAAGGTCAGAGAGATCCTAGGCGGTTGCCTTTGATGGTGGAGGAAGAGGCCCTGAGCCAAGAAATGCTATGCTTAGTCACTCAGTCGGGTCCGACTCTTTTTGATCCCAAGGACTGTAGCCCACCAGACTCCTCTGTCCATGGAATTCTCCAGGCAAGAATACTGGAGTGGGTTGCCATGCCCTTCTCCAGGGGATCTTCCCGACCCAGGGATTGAACCCAGGTCTCCCACATTGCAGGTGGATTCTTTACCATCTGAGCCACCAGGGAAGCCCCAAGAAATGCTAGTAGACTCTAAAGAAGGAGAGGGCAAGGAAAAGGACTCTCTCCTCGAGCCACCAGGAAGGAACCCAGTCCTGTTCACACCTCGATTTTCACCCAGTAAGATCGGTTTCAGACTTCTGGCTTCCAAAACCATGCAATAAAAAATTTTGTATTGATTTAAGTTACTGCTGTTGTATATTTGTTATAAATAGAAGCAGAATGCTAGAACACTTGGGTTAGTTTGACAGCTCAGAGCCAGTTTTTTAAATGTATAAACTAGGATATTAATAATATCTACTTCCTAGAATTCTTGCAAGTAAAGTAACCAGTACCCTACTTAACATATTGTTTTCAAAAAAAAGTCATCATCATTGTTATGAAAGACTGCTTTATGGTGACATCATTTAGCTGTCACAAGACCCTATAACCAATCCATTTCTTCCTCATCACCTTGCAAGAACTCCTGACATAACCCTCACTTCCCTATCATCAGAAAACATCACCCCTCTGCTACCCAGCTCTCCCATTTCAATTTCTAGGGAAAGACGAGTTGGCCTAGCTGTCCAGTTTGGGTCAAGGACCTACTTATCCAATTCTGATAAGGTTGACTGTATGGATAACAGGATAGAAATTTCTAGAAAAGTGGGGCTTAGCAAGTTCTCCAATCTAGAGTCCACTGCTTGGCTGTGCATGAGCACACACGTACACAGACACATACACACAGTCATTGTATCCAGGGCTGCCACTACTCTCTGAGCATAGGATCTCTGGTTAAAACTATTTCTTCCCTTGTAAGGTCTTGATATGGTATAGATACTTGTCCTCACAGCTTGCAATGTGGGTCCTAAATGTGTGCACATCTGATGTGAACTGGAGGAGACAGAATGAGGTGGACGTTGGGAAGCACCGTCCATTGGTCAATTGGATGTTTCAACACATGTTGTTTCAACACGTCTCTCTTTGGCACGTTGCCATGGACGTGGACGGAACAAAACGGATTTCCTGATGTGTGCGTGTGTGTGTGTGTGCCTTCTCATCAGTCGAATCCATTCCCTGGATACACTGAAGATCAAGGAAGATGTGGGTGAGTCCTGAATGATGGAAAAATCTCGAGACTCTCTAAAGCTGGAGTCTTAGTGACCTACCTGCTTAAAATATTGCTAGGGTTCTTTTCTCTTCTATTTTTGAGGCATACATTTGTAAATCTTTAATGCCAGACAATTTGGATATCATGATTTCTATTCATCAGGCCCACTAAAGGAAACTGCGACTTTAGGACTTTTCAGTCTCCTTAGTTCTGAGGTTAATGATCTGCAGGAAGTACACATGGGGAAATAGACAGGAGCATGAGTTTTGGGGAATTTGTTCTCAAATATGCCCTGAACTGTAGCTCGAGTCTTCTCAGGTTACCTTTAAGTCAAGCTTGCTTATGATCACATTTTCCCTTCATTTAAAATGAATTTATTGAGTGTCTAATATGTTCCAGGCATTGCCCTCGGCATTGTGAATGTAACTGTGAGCAAAACAAAGTTGCTGGTTTCGTGTAGCTTACATTTTAGTGGAAGAACATCCCATAGTGGTTGTAAGCTGTTCAGCAAAACGCAGTCTCCTCTTTGGTGGACACACACCAAAACTCTACTGCCCAAGTCCCGTAAAGTTATGTATAGACATATGGCCAAGTCCTTTCCAGTCAAGAATTAGAGCAGAACTCAGTGCCCTTGCCTTAATTCACATGTTCATTTTCTTACTTAGATTCTTCTGAAATCATTGTGACCATAGGAAAAACATCTAATTGACTTGGTCTATTTTTAGGTAAAAATATTTTGATGTTCATTTTATTTCTCTTATGAGATGTTAAGAGAAATCTATGCATCACATATTTCTATGAAAAATATAAGAATGGGACTAGCTTTGTAAGCTTTAGTTCTACGGAGAAGAATTAGAAGAGTTCTTTGAAGTTTACTGTGAACTCAGCCAGTAAAGCACTGAAATACACTAGTATGAAAAAAGGTGGCGCAGTGGTGAAGAACCCACCTGACTGGCAACTCAGCGGACGCACGAGAGGCAGGTTCAACCCCTGAATTGGAAAGATCCCCTGGAGAGGAAATGGCAACCCACTCCAGTTTTCTTGCCTGGAAAATTCCATGGAGAGAGGAGCCTGGTGGGCTACAGTCCACGGGGTCATGAAGCGCTGGTCGTGACCGAGCATGCACCCAGGCACATGAAGGAATGAGATAATGTTTAAAGAGCTGTGAAAACAGCTGTGAAGGCTTCATTACTTGGCTTCTCGGAGCTTCAGTTTGCTCATCTGTGAAATGGGGATGCTTTCACAGATGAAGAAACTAACAGGCAATTGAATTAGGTGCCTAATGCCAGACTGTCTGGAGTCTCTTCACAGGACTCACTGGGTGTGTGGGCAACATTTGTCTGCATCTCAGTTTCCTCATCTGCAAAATAGGGCTGATGGTACCTGTTCTGTAGGATTGTTAGTAGCAGTGTAGTCTAGTCACTCAGTCTGTCCGACTCCTTGCGACCCCGTGGACTGTAGCCCACCAGGCTCCTCTGTCCATGGGATTCTCCAGGCAAGAATACTGGAGTGGGTTGCCATGTTAGGAGAATCAAATCAGCTAACACTCCGAGCACCACCTGGCACATCGCTATGATCATGTGCTCACTCCTGACAATATTAGTTAAGATATCAAATATCCTATTTTCTTAAGACAATATACACAGAACTCCAATTTTTCACTACTTTTATTATCATGAAATCTCACCTTTTACCAACCTCAAATTTTGCTACAATTTGTTTCAATGTCTCATCACAGGAATTCCCCTTTTGTCCACCTTTTGAAAATAAAAATTGAGGAACTTGTCAACTTGGGATATGGCAGCCGGCTGCAAAGGATGGGGAAGGGAAGCAGTTCTTCTAAAAAAGGAGATACGCTGAGTAAACAGTCCCCAAAGCAGTCCTGAGTGTGTTCCAGATGAGTAATGATTTATGAACAGGAAATCTGGGTCGGCGGGGCTTCAGTTAAACAGTGTGAGGAGATGGGAACCAGATGTGTAACCTTCGCCGCAGAGGAGGCCCGCGGAGGCGGGAGGCTGGGGCGGACCGCAGGGAGCGCTTGCGGCCGGTGGGGGCGGGCGCGGGCCGCCAGGAGGCCCGGGTGGACTCGGCCGCCCTCCAGAGTCGACTCGGAAAGTGTGTCACCGGCCAGAAAACCCAGAGCTTGTTTAGGATATACATTTTGTTTCAAACCACGTTCCCATGGAAACCTGGACACCAGCTGAAACCGCTCAGACATTTTGGTTAACAGAGATCATGTGTGTGTGAGTGTGTGTAAATGCGATGCATTTAGGAAGATACTTCAATGAAATACCTCTCTTCTTCCAGTTATATCTCTGAAAGAGCCTGGTTTCCTGAAAACCTAAAAGCAAGACTGACTTTTAATGTGAGCAAGAGAAGAAAGTTTAAGTGCGTGTTCTTCCTGATGTCACACTGTCTTGGTACAAAAAGAACAGGAGTTCAGGAGACGGGTCTGCAAACGATAGCTTGTGTTCGGTTTGAGCACACAGACTTTCCATACAGCCCCCAGGTTAAGAGTCTAAAAAAAAAATCTATAAAAAAGAGTGGTGAGCAAGAGAGAGGAATACGAAACAGGACTGCGTGCAGCCCACGCAGCACAAAATATTTGCCATCTGGTCGTGGACAGAAAAGTTTGCTAACCCTGATGTGAAACGCAGCGTCCTGGCGAGTGAAACCGGCGTATAAGATAAGAGGTCAGCCTGGTAATCGCTACAAACCCAACGATCTGAGCCGTGTCTCTGTAGCCCCACGCAGCACTGGTTGAGTTAAAGTTCACATGTTCACTGCACGCGAACCCCCTGGACCCTGTCCTCAGAAAGGGCAAAGCTAACAAGCAGAGCACACGCGCGGAAAGGCAGGCCTGGAAAGGGTCTCTGGCTGCTCCTCGGGGAAAGCACATGATGTTTCTGAGTCTGCACAGAGCTGTGTAGCCGCCAAGTTCAGAGCTGGCACTCACCTTCAAGCCTCGGGATGGAGCATGAGCAGTGAGGGGAAGTCACAGAAAAATATGTGCCTTGGACTTTGGAGAGACCCGGAGAAATAAGGCAAAGAGAGGTGGTTGCCCGATTATACCTTTGGTTAGATAGTAACGAAAGTGACTCTGATCAAATAATTATGAAAATAGCAATGCAATAACAAAAAGTAATAATAGTTCAGCTAGTCGCAGTTACAATTTATTGAGTGTTTATAATGTGCCAGACATTGTGCTAAGCACTCCCCAGGAAGTATATTTAATCCTCATGATAACTTTCTGAAGATGAAGAAACAGACTCACAGGTAAAGGAACATTTCTGAAGTCAAAACTGTTAGGACGCAGAGCCGTGGACTGAGAACTGAGTCTTCACCACTGTCTTTAAGGCATTTTTAAAATTTTTACTTTTAAGCCGTGCAGCAAGCTGGATCTTCAACCAGGGATTGAACCTATGCCCCCTGCATTGGGAGCTCAGAGTCTTAACCGCTGGACCCCCGGGGAAGCCTGTTATTGCTTCTGTAATGTAGAAAGGCTCAGGGTGAAGAGTCTGAATATAAATAGGCAGGGTCTAATGGAACTGAAACATAAATTTTTATTATCCATGTCTTATTTCCCTTTTCTTTTAAAAGCCACGATAATAAAACCCTAATCACTGAGGTGTCACAAAACTTCATTCTAGGTTTTATTTCCCATGGAGTCCGAAATATGCTTCGTCGGGCCAAACTCAGCACTCTGGATGGAAAGACATCTCCTTCCAGGATACTCTGATTCTTGTCTTTTTTTCCTTTTGGAAAGTCTGTTCTTTTGTGCTCAGGTCAGCTGTTGTTGTTGTTTTAGTCGGTAAGTTGTGTTCAACTCTTTTGCCATCCCATGAACCGTAGCTGGCCAGGGTCCTCTGCCTGTGGGATTTCCCAGGCAAGAATACTGGAGTGGGTTGCCATTTCCTCCTCCATAGGATCTTCCTGACCCAGGGATGGAACCCATATCTCCTTCCCTGGCAGGTAGATTGCTTACCACTGTGCCACCAGGGAAACCCCCGGGTCAGCTGACTATATAGTGTATCTTGACTTGACCTCACCTGGAAATGGAATTCAGCTATCAACATAGGCCTTTTCTCCTGTAACCCTTTCAGAGTGCTCCCTTATCAAATAAGTGTGCAGAAGCCCACTCGCGCCTCTCCTGCGTGGGGGAGTCACGCTGCTTGAGGAGGGGCGAAGCTGGGCACTCGGTCAGAGCCAGGCATCAGCGTGGCACACAGAGCTTGGCTCAAACAGGGCGGATGGCGGTCGGCTGTGACAATCGAGGTCAGTCTGTCTCACCCTCTGTTGCTTACCTTGCACGACTTTTAAAAAGCAGCCTCTAGCAGATCCTCATGTTTGTTCCTATGCTGATAATACGACTGATGCCTACAGGCTTTTTTCTTTATTTTCACTTGTGCTCCCCGTTTACCTGTGCAGACCCTTCCATAGTAAATCTCCTGCACATCCAGTCCCGCCTTCTTAGAGGACAGAGACGAACACAGAGGTCAACTCCAGTAAGTAGAGCGCGTGACCCAGGGGAACAGGAACAGCTCAGACACGAGTGCTCTAGGCAGAGAAACAGCAAGTCCCATCAGCAGGGAGGATGCTCAAAGATCTTCCAAAGGACCGAGTGCCTGCACACCTATTCAAACGGCCCAGATCCAGAACTGACAGCCCCCAAAGCCACCGAGGGTGTGGGGCAACAGAAATCCTCATTCACAGTGGATGGGGAGGCACAATGATACAGCTGCTTTGAAAGACAAGCTAATGTTTCTTTCCACACTGAACATACTTATACCACGTGTGTGTGTCAGTCTCTCAATCATGCCCGACTCTGCGACCCCATAGACTGTAGCCTGCCAGGCTCCTCTGTCCATGGAATTCTCCAGGCAAGAATACTGGAGTGGGTTGCCATTCCCTTCTCCAGGGGATTTTCCTAACCCGGGGATGGAACCCATGTCTCCCTCACTGCAGGCAGATTCTCTACCCACTGGGCCATCAGGGAAGCCCCACCTGTTGTTACACATTAGTCCAAACCCACTGAATCTAAAACGCCAAGAGGGAATCCTCATGTAAACTGTAGACTTTGAGTGCTAACGGTGCGTCAGTCGCATCAGGGAGTGGCGTTAACGGTGGGAGAGGCCCCGGTGGAGGCGGGGGGTACGTGCGAGGTCTCTGTGCATCTCTCAGTTTGGCTGCAAACCTAAGACTGCTGTAAGAGATAGAGTCCATCCCCACCACCCCTCACCCTAGAATGCTTGCAGCTGAGCCCGTGAGAGAAAGACGAGAAAAGGGCACGATCGTTCACCACCCTAAGGGTTTTGGTCTCGTTCTGAAACAGCGGTGACCTGCTCCGTGGTTCTGTGGAGGGGAGTTATCTGGGCCGATTTTCACTTTAAAAAGCCCTTTACAGATGTGATGATTCGAATAGTTTGATAAGAGGACAGAGGGAGGCGTGGAAGCCGCTGAGGAAGCTGTAACAGAAGTTCCATGCGCCGATGGTGATGGGCATGGGAAAGGCGAAATGCGCAGCACTGGAGAAATACATGAAGGTTGGGATACTGAGAACATTCAGAGGAAGCTTCGGATCTCAGTCTTCAGCAGGCGGCTTATGACGGCCTCATCCACCCACAGGCCCCACGGGATAGAAGCGGGAAAGGGGTTTGAGCGTGCTGACTTGGGGTGCCGTGGGGGAGTCTCAGCGGACCTGTCAGGGGGATAATGGGATGCTTGTGATTCTGGGGCTCAGAAATCAGCGTGGGAAAGAGTTGGCAGTTTTGGGATATTTGGTCCATAGATGGTGTTTGATGTCATGTCATGGATGGGATTGCAAAGACAGAGAGTTCAGCGTGAAGAGGCGTGGGCTGTGGACACACTGAACGACTTTGGCATTAGGGTTGGTGGAAGGCAGCTGGAATGGGAGGTCGCCAAGGGGCGGAGAAGACCATGAAGGGAGTGGGTGTCCCGCAGGCGGAGGTGTCATGAGAGTGCAGGTGGGGACCCTGAGTAACCACCCTGGGGGCACAAGAAGTCTTTAAGGGTCTTTAGGGAGGTGAGGGAGCCACCTCAGAGGCGACAGCACGTAGGAAGCAGAGCTGGGAATGGTCATGTGGGAAACTGCGACACAGAAATGACGATGGGGGAGCACGGTGCTGGCGGAGGAAGCTGGAGCTGGGCTGAAGCAGCGATGGAGGGCCGGCCCTGAAGGGACGCCCGTCCGTTTGGGGAAGTGTGCGCTCTGTTCTGAGTTCTGACTTATCGGCATAGCTCAAGCAGGGAATCTGCTTGATCCAACTTGCATTTTGGCAGGCTCAAGACCCTGAGGCTGGGAAAGGCTGCAGGCAGGAGGAGAAGGGGATGACAAAGGACAAGATGGTTGGCGGGCATCATGGACTCGATGGACATGAGTTTGAGCAAACTTCAGCCTCTGGGTACAGTGCTGTCTGTCTCAATGCCATTGAAAGTCGGTTGTCACTGAACACCAACACACTGGTGACTAGCCAGTTCACTAAAAATTCTGCCTTCCCAAGTTACAAACACCAATCAGAACAGCTAAAACTCGAGCCATCGATGCTTCCAAACCAGTCATCCGAATGCAGCCCAATTCCATTTAAAAAATGTAAAAATCCAGTGTCATTACACCAGAAGCACAGAAAGTGGCCTTAACGAAGCTGTGATGACTCACCATGGAATTTTCTAAGGCACTGTGGCGCTAGTGGTAAAGAATCCACCTGTCCATGCAGGAGACAGAGGGTTTGATCCCTGGGTCAGGAAGATCCCCTGGCACTGGAAATGGCACCCCACTCCAGTGTTCCTGCCTGGCGAATCCCCGTGGACAAAGGAGCCTGGTGGGCTACAGTCCATGGAATCACAAAGAGTCAGACACAACTGAGCGGCTGACCACAAGCAGTACAGCAGCACCAGTGTGGTTACCCACCAGGATTTGTTGCTAAGAATTCTGGGACATTTCTTTATATACCAATGGATGTTACCAGATTGCTGCAATCCTTAATGCTTCCTTCTTTCCTTTCTTTCTCCCTCCCTCCCTCCCACAAATATTTGAACATCTTATGTCCCAAGTACTAGGGACACACCAGTGAACACGCAGAAAACCCTGCCCTCATGGAATTTGTATTCTATTGATACTATGGGAAACCATTCAATGTGATCATTAAATTTAGTTTAGTTTTGTTTTTTTCCCTTGTGATGGATCCTGAAGACCTGTATTGAAGTCCTCACTCTGGTCACTTTCTGTATGATTTAAATCACTCCACATCTCTGAGCTTTAATTTATAAAATTCTTGGGAGGGTGATGTTCTGCCTTTCACAAAATACGCCCTGCCCCACATGTTAATATATGATTATCCCTGTAGAGGTAACTGAAATTGCAGATCTAGCAAGCTTTTGGCATTTAAATGGTGGTTGGATTTGTAAATCCTCTAATCTATACCCCTGTGTGTGGGCTCCTTTGTGTTTGAGATGAGATAGGAGAGATTTCCAAATTAAGGTCAAAGAACTTGGAACACATTTTCTGGGATCTCCCCCAAACCAGCCCGTCTTTGAGAAATCCTACTGTGGGTAAGTGGCTGAGTTTCTGCCTGGACTGTGGTCACGGGGGCCTCCAGTTCTATTCAATTTAATCTCTGGGGCAAGCGCCAAAGACTCAGCCGCAGTCTTACCATCACCGCCTACGCTCTCAGCGAGTCAGATCCTTCTGGAAGCAACCCAACATTACATTTTACACTGAACCTTTGTTAATAAAAGGAAATTTAAGTAACTCTGGAGCTAAGGCAGGGTCCCTTTCACACGCACGTTTGGGGCATCTTTCTTCGTCGTTTCGGTCTGGTTGTTCGAAAGTTGCAGTAATCTCATCATGACTGGCTGTGCGGCGTTAGGAGACGTGGGCGCGTCTGTCTCGGTCTTGAGAATTTGCTTGTTGCGGAACTTCCTTTGTCCTGGACTTTTCTAGTCTTCATAATTAACTTGACTCATCGCTCTTTTATGTTTATTTTTCGATGTGGACCATTTTTTAAAGTCATTATTGAATTTGTTAAAATATTGCTTCTGTTCTGTTTTTTTTTTTGGCCACGAGGCATGTGGAATCTTAGCTCCTTGACCAGAGATCGAACCCAGGCCTGCTGCATTAAGCACAAAATCCTAACCGCTGGACCACCAGGGAAGTCCCTGACCCATTTCTTTGATGTTCATCCTTCTATCTACTTTCTCCCACAGCACTCCAAGACAATGAGAGCCTCTGGGCTTTGCCACCAGGATGACAGACATTAGGGTTTGTTGCTTTAAAAGGTTCTTAATTCCCTTTATGTTCTAGTTGCGTGTAGACAAAACAATCAATGGTCATTCTGTGAACATTTTGATTTTCCCTTTAAAGGCAATTATTATATTATGAAGATAGTAATATGCCAGATTATTTCAACCAATTAAAATATCAATCCTATTCATTGTTATCTATTTGGGAGAAAAAGAAAGAAAAGCAAGACTAATATCAGGAGCTTCTCCACGCAACAAATACTTATCGTGCACCTCCTGAAGATAAGACACTGTGTTGGTTACTAAGGATCCTGCTGGGAAATGAGACAGCCACTGCTGCTGTCTCTGTAAGACCTTGTCTCAGCTGGGAAATTGATTAGAAATAAGACATATTTACTAATGGAGCCAATATCCTTCCTGTTCAACTGTAGCCTTTCAGCCTTGCCCCTGCATCCCTCAGCCAAGGGGGCTGGGAGTTGCCTCCTAGATGGTGTTATCAAGAATGGACGTGGACAAGCACTTCAGACACTTCTTAACACAGGTTGAAACAGAAACGTATTTTATTAACTCCCCAATTCAGTCAACTTGAAACCCATTTAACCAGTTTAACTGAGCTGTTACACATACTTTAGAAAGGGTTAATATACCTTTAGAGAGCTTCCAGGTTTGCAAAGACTCTCACCAGTATCTTTGCTTTGTGCCTTTGACAACCTGGTGACGTTATCACTAGATGCTATTGGTCTTATTTTACAGTTGAGTAGAAACACGTGAAAGTGTTAGCTGCTGTCGTGTCTGACTCTTTGTGACCCCATGGACTGTAGCCCACCAGGCTCCTCTGTTGGTGGAATTCTCCAGGCAACAATACTGGAGTGGGTTGCCATTTCCTCCTCCAGGGGATCTTCCTAACCTAGGGATCGAGCCCAGGTCTCCTGCATTGCACGCAGATTCTTTACCATCTGAGCCACCAGGGAAGCCCTAGCTTTGAGTATTTGCTGTGTGTAGGACAGAGGAGCCTGTGGGCTACAGTGCATGGATCACAGGGTCAGACATGACTGAAGCAACTTGGCATGGACATACAGACAGCTCTCTTCTATCTGCTCTGGAGGTTTAAAAATGAAACTGAGATGACAAATTATTGAGTGACCTTCAGATAGAGAAGAAGAAATATTGTATGATATCCCTTTTATGTGGAATCTTAAAAAATGGTACATACGAACTTATTTACAGAACAGAAAGAGACTCACAGACTTTGAGAACAAACTTGTGGTTGCTGGGAGAAGGGTGGGGGGAAGGGGCAGTTAGGGAGCTTGGGATGCACATGTAGACCCTGCTGTCCTTAAAATGGATCACCAACAGGGCCCCACTGTATAGCATGGGGAATTCTGCTCAATGTTACGTGGCAGCCTGGATGGGAGGGGAGTTTGGGGGAGAGTGTATGTATATGCATGTATATATGCATGTATATGGATGTATATGCATGGCGGAGTCCCTATGCTGCCCACCTGAAACTATCACAACATTATCAATCAGCTTTACCCCCATACAAAACAAAAAGTTTGTTTTTTAAAAAGAAAGAGAAAAAATTCCTTTTTTTTTTTTTTTAAAGAAAGAGAAAAAAAGTCAATTGGGAAAACAGTTCTTGAATGACCTAGATTTAGTTGCTGAAGTAAGTCTCCGTCCATTTAAATGCACTCATGTAGATGGTCCGGAGGGAGTCTCCCCCGGCGAGGGCCTGTCGGCGCGACCTCACCCAGAGGCTGCAGGTCAGCTGGCTTCTTGGGGCCAATTTTTCATCTCAAGCCACTGCTGTGAGTGACCACAGGAATTTCTGCAAGATACAGATGGTGGCTGACTCTCATGACTCGTACTGTGTGCCACTGAAGATGTTTCTTTCCTGGATGATTCAGTGGGAGAATTTACTCTGATGTGGGGTGGGGGTCAGTGGTCCCTGGTGTTTTCATTTACTGGAACTTCCCAATAGATCAACCCCCACATGGATAACACTAGCTGTCAGATTTCCTCTAATTTCAAACGTTTTTGGAATTTTTTTTTTAAACTTAAGTACGTACAGGAATACTTATCCATCCCTTTAAATTCCAGCTGGGTAGTCTGGCTTCACTCTTCTGGCTTCCTTCTCTGTGCAATGAGGGGATCAGACTGGAGCACAAAAGCCTCTGCAAAGCCTTTGACTATCTTGAGTGCTGAATTGCTAGATTCCTGCCATGTCAGGAGCCGAGACGGGAAAGGCCGTGTGAGATGCTGACAAGATCTCACTCTGGAACCATCTGGTGAGTGAGGATGGCAGAAAGCTCAGCCATAGGAATCAGCTCCTGCTTTGAATTCAATGTGTGGTGAAGCTTCTGGCTCAGATCCACAGAATGTGTGAACAGCCAACCCCGTCCAGACCCAGTCCGCTCCAGGATTCTTGCCTGGAGGATCCCATGAACAGAGGGGCCCGGAGGACTGCAGTCCACAGGCTCACAGAGAGTCGGACGCGACTGGGTGACCAAGCACACCTGCAGAGTCCAGAGCTGACATCCGAGATGGACCGTCCTGGCGCCTCGCCGCCCTCCGCCGCCATATCGATCCCCCTCTCCCCCGCTGTAGGTCTTTGCTCCCCTTTCCATCTCTAGCCTGTCAGGTGACAGTGTGCCCTGCTCCCATCAGATGGAGAGCTGTCCACCTGTGTTCTGACTCCTTGCCTCTCTTCCTTTTAAGGACTTTGATCCTACAAATGTCTCTCTCTTCTGTGTCACTGGAGAGGAAAATGGCAACCCACTCCAGTACTCTTGCCTAGAAAATGCCATGGAAGGAGAAGCCTGGTGGGCTGTAGTCCATGGGGTCACAAAGAGTCAGACACAACTGAGCGACTTCACTTTTTCACTTTCTGTATCATTAGTCATTTCTTCTACACCATTTTCTCAGCAACATAAGCTTTACTATTTCCTATCCTAAAACAAGGGCTTCCCAGGCAGTGCTAGTGGTAAAGAACCCACCTGTCAATGCAGCAGATGTTAGAGATGTGGGTCTGAGTCCTGAGTCAGGAAGATCCCCTGGAGGAGGGCATGGCAACCCACTCCAGTACTCTTGCCTGGGGAATACCACGGATAGAGGAGCCTGGTGGGCTACAGTCCATAAGATTGCAAAGAGTCGGACATGACTGAAGCGACTTCCCGTGCACGCATGTCCTAAAACAAACAGCAACATCATCAATTAAAAAAACAAAAATCCATGAACTTGTGCAGCCACCTCACTTCTCCACTGTGTCCCGGTGAAGCCCTGCTTCTGCTGGCTGCAATGGAGACGCTCTAACCAGGCTTCTGCACCCACTGCTTTTGCCTTTCTCCCCAGATCTCCGATGGCCTCTGTGTTGCCAAGTTCCATGGCCCTGACTCTGCTGTCGTCTTCCCTAAACCACTGGGGTACCCTGGACCTCCTTGAAAACCTTTCTTCCCTCAGCTGTCAGGACTCTACTGTCTCCTGGGTCTCCTCCCATTCACTGTGGGGTCCTGCCTAATCTGGTGTGAGTCTGTGTCTCTCTTTTCCTCTCCTACTCTCCTTAACGTCTCCTGCTCCCCCGCCCCTCTCCATCACACACACAGAGGGAGGCTGTGTACCAGAGCTACGGCTCTGGGGGTCTGGGGAGGGGTGACGGTGAAGCTGGAACCAGCCGTCAGATCTGAGAGTCAGTAAGAGGTAGCATTACAGGGTCTCTGCCTCCAGTCTAGAGCCAAAAAGGCACAGACTTTGCAGGTGGTCCAGTGGTTAAGAATCTGCCTGCCAGTGCAGGGGACATGGGTTAGATACCTGGTCTAGGAAGATTCCACATGCCTTGGAGCAACCAAGCCCACATACTGCAAGTACTGAAGCCTGCGTGCCTAGAGTCTGTGCTCTGCAATAAGGGGAGCCACTGCAATGAGAGCCCACGCACCACAAGTAGGGAGTCGCCCCTGCTTGTTGCAATTAGAGAAAGCCCGCATGCAGCAACGAAGATCCAGCACAGCCACAAATCAATAAGATTCGAAACACAAATAGGTAAACAAGGCCTTAGCAGGGACAGCAGGATTTCTGCGTGGAAGCACAGGTCACAAATATAATTTAGGCGATGAATTAAAGGCTCATTCAGTATTTAAATATACTGCAGAACAATTCTAAAGCGAAGTCGCCAGGTTATATTGACAGTGATAGCAGAGTAGGCAATCTTTTTCTTTAAAATTGTTCTCTCCAAGGTGGGTCATAAAATGGATCACGGGTCAGCACTCAGCTGATCACCGGGTGGAGCATCTCTGGGCAGTAAGAGGCACTGGCTTTACTTGGACACCAGGGTTAACTTGACTAAAACCAGGCCAGGCATCCTGTGAGCAGCTGTGATGGAGTTCTGGGAGATTAATTTCCCATGAAGGGATTTTACAGATCAGATCACGGCTCAGAAAGCCTGGTAGTCAAGTAGTGAGAGCTGTCAAAACAAAACACAGCGATCACAAGTCTAGGGCAAGACTTCCCAGTCTGAACTAGCTGGGCAAAAAGTGACTCCATTGGATTAGGAATGATGAATTTGTCAAATCTGTATGAATATCGTGTGAAAACCTGTGCTACGGTGCTAAGTCACTCAGTTGTGTCTGATTCTTTGTGACCCCATGGACTGTGGCCCGCCCATCTCCTCTGTCTATGGGATTCTCCAGTCAAGAATACTGGATTGGCTTGCCACACCCTCCTCCAGGGGATCTTCCCGGCCCAGGGATCGAACCTGTGTCTAGTACAACTCCAGCATTGGCAGACAGGGTCTTTACCACTAGCACCACCGGATCACCTATAACAACAAAACCCTTCTGCTACTTACCTGGAGGTGATCTCTTGAATATGACACCCAAAGCAAAAGCAACAAAAGCAAAAATAGACAAATGGGACGACATTGGCTCTAGAACTGGATGGAGGATAGAATATCCTTTCTATTTACCGTATCCCTCTTACTAAATATGTTGTTCTTGTTATTTGGTTACTAAGTCATGTCTGACTCTTTGCAACCCCATGGACTGCAGCATGCCAAGCTTCCCTGTTCTCCACAATCTCCCAGAATTTGCTTAGACTCATGTCCATTGAGTCTTCTCTTGTATTGTTGGAAGAGGGTGTTTGCTATGACCAGTGTGTTCTCTTGACAAAACTCTATTAGCCTTTGCCCTGCCTCATTCCGTGCTCCAAGGCCAAATTTGCCTGTTACTCCAGGTGTTTCTTGACTTCCTACTTTTGCATTACAGTCCCCTATAATGAAAAGGACATCTTTTTTGGGTGTTAGTTCTAAAAGGTCTTGTAGGTCTTCATAGAACCATTCAACTTCGGCTTCTTCAGCGTTACTGGTTGGGGCATAGGCCTGGATTACTGTAATATTGAATGGTTTGCCTTGGAAATGAACAGAAATCCTTCTGTCGTTTTTAAGATTGCATCCAAGTACTGCATTTCGGACTCTTTTGTTGACCATGATGGCTACTCCATTTCTTCTAAGGGATTCCTGCCCACAGTAGTAGATATAATGGTCATCTGAGTTAAATTCACCCATTCCAGTCCATTTTAGTTCACTGATTCCTAGAATGTCTATGTTCACTCTTGCCATCTCCTGTTTGACCACTTCCAATTTGCCTTGATTCATGGACCTAACATTCCAGGTTCCTATGCAATATTGCTCTTTACAGCACCGGACCTTGCTTCTATCACCGGTCACATCCACAACTGGGTATTGGTTTTGCTTTTGCTCCATCCCTTCATTCCTTCTAGAGTTACTTCTCCACTGAGCTCCAGTAGCATACTGGGCACCTACCGACCTGCGGAATTCCTCATTCAGTAGCCTATCATTTTGCCCTTTGTTACTGTTCATGGGGTTCTCAAGGCAAGTATACTGAAATGGTTTGCCATTCCCTTCTCCAGTGGACTGCATTCTGTCAGACCTCTCCACCATGACCTGCCTGTCTTGGGTGGCCCCATACTGCATGGCTTAGTTTCACTGAGTTAGACATGACTGTGGTCCATGTGATCAGATCAACTAGTTTCCTGTGATTATTCCCTGGTGGCTCAGAGGTTAAAGCGTCTGCCTCCAATGTGGGAAACCCGGGTTCGATCCCTGGGTCGGGAAGATCCCCTGGAGAAGGAAACGGTAACCCACTCCAGTATTCTTGCCTGGAGAATCCCATGGACAGAGAAGCCTGGTAGGCTACAGTCCACGGGGTTGCATAGAGTCAGACACGACTGAGCGACGGAACTGGAACTGATGATTTCAGTGTGTCTGCCCTCTGATGCCACCTCGCAATATCTACCGTCTTATTTGGGTTTCTCTTACCTTGGTCGTGGAAAATCTCTTCACAGCCGCTCCAGCAAAGTGCAGCCGCTGTACCTTACCTTGGACAAGGGGTATCTCCTCAAGGCCGCCCCTCCTGACCTTGAATGTGGAGTAGCTCCTCTCGGCCCTCCTGCGCCCGTGCTGCCACCGCCTATTGGACGTGGGTCAGCTCCTCTCGGCCGCCGGCCCTGGCCTCAAGCATGGGGTAGCTCCTCTGGGCCGAGGTTCTTTGCCTGGTCGGTTGCACCGGGGCTGGCGTCTCCCGCGTCTGCGCTGCCGGGGCCGGCGTCTCCCGCACAAGAGAAGACTCTACACGTGGACATCACCAGATGGTCAACACCGAAATCAGATTGATTATATTCTTTGCAGCCAAAAATGGAGAAGCTGTATACATACAGTCAGCAAAAACAAGACCAGGAGCTGACTGTGGCTCAGATCATGAACTCCTTATTGCCAAATTCAGACTGAAATTGAAGAAAGGAGGGAAAACCACCAGACCATAAGATATGACCTAAATCTAATCCCTTATGATTATACAGTGGAAGTGAGGAATAGATTTAAGGGACTAGATCTGATAGATAGAGTGCCTGATGAACTCTGGATGGAGGTTCATGACATTGTACAGGAGACAGGGACCAAGACCATCCCCATGGAAAAGAAATGCAAAAAAGCGAAATGGCTGTCTGAGGAGGCCTTACAAATAGCTGTGAAAAGAAGAGAGCGAAAAGCAAAGGAGAAAAGGAAAGATATAAGCATCTGAATGTAGAGTTCCAAAGAATAGCAAGGAGACATAAGAAAGCCTTCCTCAGTGATCAGTGCAAAGAAATAAGAGGAAAAAAACAGAATAGGAAAAACAAGAGATCTCTTCAAGAAAATTAGAGATTCCAAGGGAACATTTCATGCAAAGATGGGCTCGATAAAGGACAGAAATGGTATGGACCTAACAGAAGCAGAAGATATGAAGAAGAGGTGGCAAGAATACACAGAAGAACTGTACAAAAATGATCTTCATGACCAAGATAATCACAATAACGTGATCACTGACCTAGAGCCAGACATCTTGGAATGTGAAGTCAAGTGGGCCTTAGAAAGCATCACTACGAACAAAGCTAGTGGTGGTGATGGAATTCCAGTTGAGCTATTTCAAATCTTGAAAGATGATGATGTGAAAGTGCTGCACTCAATATGCCAGCAAATTTGGAAAACTCAGCAGTGGCCACAGGACTGGAAAAGGTCAGTTTTCATTCCAATCCCAAAGAAAGGCAATGCCAAAGAATGCTCAAACTACCGCACAATTGCACTCATCTCACACGCTAGTAAAGTGATGCTCAAAATTCTCCAAGCCAGGCTTCAGCAATGTGTGAACTGTGAACTCCCAGATGTTCAAGCAGGTTTTAGAAAAGGCAGAGGCACCAGAGATCAAATTGCCAACATCCGCTGGATCATGGAGAAAGCAAGAGAGTTCCAGAAGTGCCTCTATTTCTGCTTCATTGACTATGCCAAAGCCTTTGACTGTGTGGATCACAATAAACTGTGGAAAATTCTGAAAGAGATGGGCATACCAGACCACCTGACCTGCCTCTTGAGAAACCTGTATGCAGGTCAGGAAGCAATAGTCAGAACTGTACATGGAACAACAGACTGGTTCCAAATAGGAAAAGGAGTGTGTCAAGGCTGTATATTGTCACCATGCTTATTTAACTTATATGCAGAGTACATCATGAGGAACGCTGGGCTGGAAGAAGCACAAGATGGAATCAAGATTGCTGGGAGAAATATCAATAATCTCGGATATGCAGATGACACTACCCTTATGGCAGAAAGTGAAGAGGAACTTAAAATCCTCTTGATGAAAGTGAAAGAGAGTGAAAAGTTTGGCTTGAAGCTCAACATTCAGAAAACAAAGGTCATGGCCTCTGGTCCCATCACTTCATGGGAAATAGATGGGGAAACAGTGGAAACAGTGTCAGACTTTATTTTTGGGGGCTCCAAAATCACTGCAGATGCTGATTGCAGCCAGGAAATTAAAAGACTCTTACTCCTTGGAAGGAAAGTTATGACCAGCCTAGATAGCATATTAAAAAGCAGAGACATTACTTTGCCGACCAAGGTCCGTCTAGTCAAGGCAATGGTTTTTCCCGTGGTCATGTATGGATGTGAGAGTTGGGCTGTGAAGAAAGCTGATCGCCGAAGAATTGATGCTTTTGAACTGTGGTGTTGGAGAAGACTCTTGAGAGTCCCACAAGGAGATCCAACCAGTCCATTCTAAGGGAGATCAATCCTGGGTGTTCATTGGAAGGACTGATGCTGAAGCTGAAACTGCAATACTTTGGCCACCTCATGCGACGAGTTGACTCACTGGGAAAGACTCTGATGCTGGGAAAGGTTAGGGGCGAGAGGAGAAGGGGACGATCGAGAATGAGATGGCTGGATGGCATCACCGACTCTGTGGACATGAGTTTGAGTGAACTCCGGGAGTTGGTGATGGACATGGAGGCCTGGCGTGCTGTGATTCATGGGGTCGCGGAGAGTCGGACACGACTGAGCGACTGAACTGAACTGAACTGAACTGATGTCCATTGAGAGTGATCCTCTCTCTTTTTCTCTGCAACCCTCTTCTCCTTTTGCCCTCAATCTTTCCCAGCATCAGGGTCTTTTCCAAGGAGTTGGCTCTGTGCATCAGGTGACTGAAGTATTGGAATTTCACCATCAGTCCTTCCAATGAATATTCAGGGTTGATTTCCTTTAGGAAATCTCTTTGATCTCTTTGCTGCCCAACGGACTCTCAAGAGTCTTTTCCAGCACCACAGTTCAAAAGTATCAGTTCTTCAGGTACACAGCTTTATTTATGGTCTAACTCTCACATCTGTACATGACTACTAGAAAAACTATATGCACGTTCGTTGGCAAAGTGATGTCTTTGCTTTTTAATATGCTGTCTAGGTTTGTCATAGTCTTTCCTCCAAGGAGGAAATATCTTTCAATTTCATGGCTGCAGTCACCATTTGCAGTGATCTTGGAGCCCAAGAAAATAAAATCTGTTACTGCTTTAACTTTTTCCCCTTCTATTTGCCATGAAGTGATGGGACCAGATGCCATGATCTTAGTTTTATAAATGTTGAATTTTAAGCCAACTTTTTCACTCTGCTCTTTCACCTTCATTAAGAGGCTCTTTAGTTTCTCTTTACTTTCTGCCATTAGAATGATATCATCTGCATAACTGAGGTTGTTGATATTTCTCCCAGCAATATTGATTCCAGCTTGTGATTCATCCAAGTGATTTATCTACTAAAAATTTAGAGAGGGGAAATTCCAGATTTAATCCAGTGTCAAGACTGATAGAGGGGAGATGAACACCACCAGTCAATTATTAAAATGATTAACATGAATGAACAGCAAACACAGATCAACACCCCAAACACAGAGCAACCATGTGGAAGGTTTCCTGTAACTTTATTGTGTTTAGTAGTTGGAGGAAATGAAGGGCTGGGTCAAAGAAAACGTTTTCAAATATCTATCTAGCTTACGGAATTTTTGCAAATATTTTAATCTTCTGATGTAAATTCCTGGGGGTGTGGGTAGTGGTGAAGGCTAATTGCCTTCCATGTGTTTGGCTTCATTTAAGTCTAAGGATCTATAACCAAAAACTAATCACCCTATGGAGTCAACATTCCAGCTCCCAGAAGCAGAGCCATGTAAGTTCTGAACAACCTTGAAATCTTGTGATTTTGCTCTGTGACTTAGAGCTTCGGGTCTGCATTCAGTCCTGTCTTCTAAACATGTCCAGGTTCCTTTCCTTAAGTCTTGAGTTTTGGTCCAAAGCCTTACAATTGAGGGTAACTGTCATTACTCCTGTGAGTGGAGGGTCAGGCCAGAGTTTCTGCCCTCTGCAGAAACAGGTCACAGGTCTGTTCACATTAAAGTTTCCAAGGTGAGAGAACAAAAGCATAGGAGTTTCTGTATACTGAATCTTATCCTGCATTCTCTGTGAAAATAGAAAGTGTGATGGATAGATAGTCAAGGGATCTAAATGGGTGAAGGATGGGTTGGTGGATTGGTGGATTGGGTAGATGGATGGATGGATGGATAGATGGGTGGGTGGATGGATGACAGATAGAGTGTGAGAGGGATGGACAGACAGACAGACAGATAAATGAATGGATGGATAGATGAGCAGACAGATGGTAGAGATCAGTTCAGTTCATCAGTCCCTCAGTCGTGTCTGACTCTTTGCGACCCCATGATAGTATAGATGGACAGATACAAAACTTAGGATGAACTGGGAGAAAAACCCACTTTTGCCCTTTCATTAAGGTAAATTTTTGTTGATTTTTCTCCCTAGGGATCCTCTGATTCATGCGCTCAATCGCGTCTTCCTCTCTGGCTGCTGGAAAGAGCAGATGCACATTTAATCTCATCTGTGTCAAGTGTAAGGTCCTCACAGGCTGCATCTTGGATGCTGGCTTTACTCCTGGATCATGGTTTTTTTCTTTATCATCATATTGTTACTCCCGGGACATTATTTTTTTTTTCCTCTCATACTCATTTTTTGTTTTAATCTAACCTAGTGTTTATTTTTGCAAACTGCATTTTTTTTTTTAAAGGCAAAGGAGTTGGGAGGAGAGGCCAGGAGTGCTGGAATGTGGCAGGAAGGGAGATGGTCCAGGGAGGGAGGGAAGGAGCCGCAGAGAGACGGGCAACCACCACAGGCAGGGCTTCCCCTGGGTCCCTGTCCCATCCCTGGATCCCTCTGTCCTCTCCAAGGCCTTGGCCTTTTCTGAGACCCCCCCCCCGTTGCTTCTTCTCTGGGGCTCCATTGCAACAGGAAGCAGAGGCTCACAGAGGATGGCCAGCCACCCAAGGTCACACGGCCTAGAAAGTAGCTGGGTCTGACTCCTGACGGGGCTGGCCGACAGGAAAGGTCACGGTCATGCTTGCCGCGCCCTCCATCCTCCCTAGACGCTGGGGTCATCTCAGGACCGCTGTCTGATGGCCAGCCAGTCCTCAGTGTCCCCTCCCATATCTGGGTATCGCTTGTCCCCAGGCACCCCTGCTGGCTGTCCCTGGTCCTGCCAGGCCCCTCTCCTGCTGCCCCACCCCTGATCACCCTCCTCCCCTCTTCAAACACTCTTCTCCAACAACGTTTATCCTGCTTCAGCCTCAGCACAAGGACTGCCTTCTCTGAGACCCTTCCCTGCACCGGGGTGGAGCTTCCAGTCTCCCCAGTGAGTGGGCGGCAGTGGGAGTTTGAGACTCGAGATTGGGGATCTGCATGACTCGGTGTCAGAACCGCCTCTCCTGGGCTTGACTCAGGTCAGCATGAAGGTGTCAGGCTCTCTGCAGGAGACATGCTCACTCCCGGGGGGACACAGAGTGGGGGCCCGGGGAGGTTACGAAGCTGGGTTTGAAGGTCAGGGGACCCTTCACTGTCACCAGCCCAGGAGTCATGTTTGCAGGAGACTTTGATTGCCCTGAACCTCAGTTGACTTTGTTACATGAGGATGGGGTGGTGGGCAGTGTGGGGGCCTCAGGCCTGGAACGGCTGCCAACAGGCTGGTTCTTCTACCATCACCTACTAATGTGCTTGGGCCACAAGCTGATAAACAAAGACTTTTAATGGCAATAAAAGTCCAATCTCCCCTATATCCACCCTGTCTGTACTGGGGTTGTTCAGCAAGCTAGGGTAGTTGTCACCACTGGCTCCCCACCTGGGGCCACCTGTGCTCTCTGCTCAGATAAACCCAGGACTCCCCAACATGTCCCCAGGGAGTAAAGGGAGTGTCAGGTGACGCTGTAGAGATGTAAGAGACCTGGGTTCAATTCCTGGGTCGGGAAGATCTCCTGGAGAAGAGCATGGCAACCCACTCCAGTATTCTTGCCTGGAGAATCCCATGGACAGAGAAGCCTGGTGGGCTACAGTCCAGGGGTCACAAAGAATTGGACATGGCTGAGCACACACACAGCTGGGTTCTCTTAAACTGGAAACAACTCTCATATTTGCTAGAGAGCTGGGGAGGCCAGTGGGGCTCATGTGTGGCCCCTCCAGTGACTGTGACGCTGACACTAACAAGGTTGGACCTGGCGACCTGAGAGAATCTGCCCTCTCAGTTCTGGAGGGTTCGTGGGGAGCTGGTTGGGGAGTGGTCTTCGGTTTTGAACCTTGCAAAGCGCAGTCCCTGAAAAAATCTTAATCCCACTGAGAACAATCATGTCAAGGTTCTGAAGACAAAAGGTACAGCAGCCTCCTTGAAGGAGTCAGTGGGTCGGGTACCAGTCTGTGAGTCAGGGCCTGGCCGGGGGATGCCTGTGGCTTCATCCACAAGGAGGACTCAACAGGCGCTTCCCTACCCTGGCTCCGGAAAACTCCAAGGTTAGAAGAGGCCTGCCCTGGTTCTTGCAGGGGGTTGATCACACAGTCTCCCATCTGCAGGGCTGAGCTGTCCCTGGACATAGACAGAGGGGGTCTCGAGTCCCTGCTAACCGGCTTGCTGGGGGCGGGGGCAAGTGTGTTCCTTCTTCTCCCCGCCTGGACCCTGGCCTCTGGGGAGTCTGCCAGTGGGCGTTGGGCATTGGAACACCAATCCTTCCCAGCTGGCAGCAAAATGCCCAATATGGAAAAAGAATCCAAACTCCAATTTCAAGTTTTGCAGCCAGGCTTTTCCAAATCAAAGGGCAACGGAGAAGCCCCAGGGAGCTCAGAAGCCCCCTCTGTCTGTGTTCACAGGGGGAAGTGCTGATCCTTGCTCAGTCCTTTCAAACGGAAGCCCGTGCTGTGTTTCCTCTGAGGCTGTATTTGCATAATCATTCGTTAGGATTTTTTTCACTTAGTTGTGATTCTTTGTTCAGTGAGTTCAGTCGCTCAGTCGTGTCCAACTCTGTGACCCCATGGACTGCAGCACGCCAGGCCTCCCTGTCCATCACCAACTCCCGGAGTTTACTCAAATTCATGTCCATCACGTCAGTGATGCCATCCAGCCATCTCATCGGCCCCTTCTCCTCCTGCCTTCAATCTTTCCCAGCATCAGGGTCTTTTCCAATGAGTCAGTTCTTCACATCAGGTGGCCAAAGTACTGGAATTTCAGCTTCGACATCAGTCCTTCCAATGAATATTCAGGACTGATCTCCTTTAGGATGGACTGGTTGGATCTCCTTGCAGTCCAAGGGACTCTCAAGCGTCTTCTCCAACACCACAGTTCAAAAGCATCAGTTCTTTGGCACTCAGATTCTTTCTTCGCCACATGAATAAAACTACAGGTCAAAGCAACTAACCATCTACCAACTTTCACCTGCCCTCTCTACCTACCTGTGCGGGAGAGGTTCCATAGGTCAGAACACAGGATAGACAGCTTTCCTCCGAAGAAAGGCTTTGATGCCAACCAACATTTGAGGATTAGGAACTGATTGTCCAGTCAGTTGGTCATCTGGATCTTCGTGACTCTTACAGCTTTCCTTTTGTACACATCTTATTTAGCTATTTTACAGTATTCTTTCACAGCTTGTTAGCGTATCTCTCACCAGAGTAAGAAGGGAGAAGAAAGAAGAAAAATGTCAATTAATACATTTTCCTTTACGTGCACATCATGCTGGTGAAAGACTAGACAGAAACAGTTAGATGTTAACCAGTTAGGAAAAAGCTTCTGATTATATGAAGGTTTCTATTACCTATTCTAATATTCCTTTCCTTTTGTTGTTTAGTTGAATAGTCACGTCTAACTCTTTTGTCACCCCATGGACGGTAGCCCACTGTCCATGGGATTTCCCAGGCAAGAAGATTGGAGTGGGTTGCCATTTCCTGCTCCAGGGGATCTTCCTGATTCGGGGATTGAACCTGTGTCTCCTGCATTGGCAGGTGGATTCTTTACCACTGAGCCACCTGGGAAGACCATTCTCCTCCTTACCAAGACTTAAAAGATGGATGCATTATTTGCAGTTGTATGAAATGAGAAATCAACATGCTATTAACAATTTGGTAACTTTTTAAAGGTTAATTTTTATTGGAGTATGGTTGCTTTTCACTGTTGAGTTAGTGTCTACAGTACAGCGAAGTGAATCAGTTAAACAAATACAGACATCCCCTCCCTCTTGGATTTCTTTCCCATCCGGGTCACCACAGGGCATTAAGCAGCGTTCCCTGTGCTGTACAGTAGGTTCTCACAGTTACGTATTTTGTGCAATATCAGTAGTGTCTATGTACCAATCCCAGCCTCCCAGTTCACCCCACACTCCTCCCCCTTGGTGTCCGTATATTTGCTCTCTTTGTCTGCACCTCTATTTCTGCTTTGCAAACAGGGGCATCTATGCAGCCAGGAAATTAAAAGACGCTTACTCCTTGGAAGGAGGGTTATGACCAACCTAGATAGCATATTAAAAAGCAGAGACATTACTTTGCCAACCAAGGTCCATCTAGTCAAGGCTATGGTTTTTCCCGTGGTCATGTATGGATGTGAGAGTTGGACTGTGAAGAAAGCTGATCGCTGAAGGATTGATGTTTTTGAACTGTGGTGCTGGAGAAGACTCTTGAGAGTCCCTTGGACTGCAAGGAGATCCAACCAGTCCATTCTAAAGGAGATCAATCCTGGGTGTTCATTGGAAGGACTGATGCTAAAGCTGAAACTCCAATACTTTGGCCACCTCATGTGACGAGTTGACTCACTGGAAAAGGCTCTGATGCTGGGAGGGATTGGGGGCGGGAGGAGAAGGGGTCGACAGAGAATGCGATGGCTGGATGGCATCACTGACTCAATGGACATGAGTTTGAGTGAACTCCGGGAGTTGGTGATGGACAGGGAGGCCTGGCGTGCTGTGATTCATGGGGTCGCAGAGAGTCGGACACGACTGAGCAACTGAACTGATACTACTTTTCTATATTTCATGTATATGTGTTACTATCCAATATTTGTTTTTCTCTTTCTGACTTAATAGACTTAAACACTTCGGCAACTTTAAATGGACACCAATAATTTCCAGCCCAGCAATGTCACTCCCAGGTATTTATTCTATAGGTGTTGCCCCACACATGTTAAATATGCAAGGCTATTCAATGCAACTTTCCTGTAATAACAAAGGCTTGATATTGATGAAATATTTGCTGACTAAATAAACATTTATTGGTGGAACAAAGCCCATTCATAAAAGACTTGCTAAGTGAAAAAGTACCTAATCGTGTAGTAATTGCACCCGAAGAATTGGTGGTTCATTTCTTTCTTTCTTTATATGAAACAGAGTGGAGTACTGGGGCAGGTGCCCTGCTCAGGGTGTCCTCTTTATTGAACGGCCTCGGAGAGCAGAGAGAAGCGGGCTTTGGGACCAAGGTCTGAGGGGTGGGGGTTTCCACTGGTGCTAGTCCCTGGAGTGTAGGGGTGGGGGGTTCCACTGGTGCCAGTCCCCGGAATGTAGGTGGGCTGCAGAACATCTCTGAACTTCGGCCTTATACTGAGGTTGATAATGTACATTTCAGGAGAGTTTCCTAAGAGTGAGGGAAGGTGTACATACGATGCCTGTGAGCAGTGCTCAGGAAATGGTGCCGCCTCCTCCTGTCACCACGCGAAGGATCTGCAAACCTGTGCCCCATGCTTGACAAGGCCGACTAAAGACCAGCACCTGCCGTCTGCCTCTGCAAGGATGGAGTCACTGGCCACTGCAGTTGCTGACCTCCAACAGCCCCTGAAAGGAGTTCAAGGAGGAAATCAGGAGGGAGGCCCTCTGTGCTCTGGGAAAAACCGGCAGAACACATCTTCAGGTAGTTAGATATTTTCTCAGGAGGAGAAGATTTTATGAGCCCATTTTCTTACATCTTGTCATATCTCAAAATGCACTAACATCGCTAACAGAGACATCTGCTCCTCGTGATGAGCCATAAGCATCTGCCAAAGCGTGTGCTTGACGGCATGCACCCTCTTCACTAAAATGATGGATGGTACTGCCTCCTGCCCCCTTCCGACAGCTGCTTGGAGCTGTCTGAGGTGCTGTCTCCCAGGCTCTAGCCCTCATTTTGCCCCCAAGAAACCTTGACTCACCACTGTCACCTTGTACTTTTTTTCCCCCAGTCGACACACAACTCTCACCCCATGCTTCCGCCTGCCACCCACCAAGTCGACAAAGGCTTTAGCTCCTCTGTCTCCCCAGTGAGGCTGTGCAGCTGGGTCCCTTCACTGTCCCCTTTTCCAGAGAAGTTGAGGGGCGTCCCCAGGACCCCTCGGCCATGAAGGGCCGAGCAGGGATTTGAATGGAGGCTGTGTGGGCCCAGAGTCTGAGCTCTTTGCTTCTTCAGGAGCTTGTGTAGGCGAGGGCCCTGGTGAGCTGTGAGGTTGTCCCCTGACACCTGTTGAAAGGACAGAAGGAGGGACACAGGTGACAAGAGACGACCGAAGGCAGACTTGCCATGAAGGAAGGCAGAGCTGAGCCTCCGGGCGCCTTGGGAGAGTGCTCCCCAGGGCAGAGGGGATGGGGCGGGAGGATGAGAAAGGAGAGCCCCAGACGGAACGCACCCTGGAGGAGGAGGCCTGCGCTCTGCAGACCCTGCGTCTGAAGCTGCACCAGTGCCAGAACTCAAGCCGTTCCAAGAGCTGACTTTGATACGTAAGACATGAAGTCTGGAGACTTCCAGGAGAGGCAAACGGCTGGCCCAACGTGGCAGCTTATGAGTTATTTTCCTTGGCATCCCATACTTTGTAGAGGGTCCAAACTCATCATCACCCATTGGTGACAATTCCAACGAGGGCACCAAGTATAGAAGTGACGTTGAACCTGGGCTGTTCTGTGAAAGAGCTGTTTCCATAGCTGCAGACTCTTTACCAGAGAAACGGCATGAGGTCACTTGGGACAGAAATAGAGCTGTCTTATTTGTTCCAGAATAAAGTAACTTTTAGGTGTTTCAGTCGAAGGGAGCATTAAAGACTCTGTCTTTATGTCCAAGTAATTCTCATGCATCTGAACGACCTTCCCAAAGAAGGTCATCAATCGCTTTAGTGCAGAGGAAATATAAGAGTCGACTATTTAGGAAAAGTGAGCTCTGTGACTTGTAGGTTGAAACGTAGTACTTGTTTGATGAAAAGGAAAGCTATGAGTACAGGGACAGAAGATCTCGCTTCCCGTGGTTATGCAAATACCGTCTGGGTCCTGTCCCAGGCGATGCTATTGCTTTTATCAGGAAGAGAAGACAAAAGCTATTTTTAACGATATTTTTATTATAAAGGTAATCAATATTCATTGAGGAATACTGGGAGAATGAAGAACACGAAAGAGAAAGTAAACCCCCAGATCTCATCCAGCCTCTCCTTGACTCCACATTTTATTCTTTTATCCCCTTCTGTTACTCCTCATTCTGAGTTCCTTAAAAATGTGTCACGGCGCGTATGATCTTTTACACGCGGTGTAAAATATTTTACATGTAACATGTGAGTGTGTATGATTTTGCTTTTCTCTTAAGATTACACTTTAGATATTGGTATTAGGGCTACTCTTTATTCTGGTTTTTTTTTTTAATATAACAAGTATAGAATTCTAAACAAAATCAAAGTATTATTATATTATAAGCATCTATAAATTTGTGTTTTTCTTTAAATAGCATTAGGGGCATCCCTGGTGGTTCAGATGGTATTTTCCCATGTCATTAAATTTGCCAGAGCTTATCACCTAACTGTAACCATCATTAAACATCTTCAAATAGGAACCTCCCTGTCAGTCCAGTGGTTAAGACTTCACCTTTCAATGCAGAGGGTGTGGGTTTGAACCCTGGTTGGGGAGCTAAGGGGCCACATACCTTGTGGCCAAACAAAACAAAACATTAAGCAGAAGCAGTATTGTAAAAAAATTTAATAAGGACTTTTAAAACGGTCCAAGTTAAAAAAAAGAAAAAAACTTAAAAAATAAAGTCTTCACATATCGACCATAGATGGATATTTATGTGAATGGAGCGATTTTTAACCTAAAGGGGAAACATTTCCTGGAGCCATCACACTTTCCCACATGATTCATGTAATGGTTCATGGGATCCCATTACTTGGCTTTTCAATTGTTTATTTTCAGGCATGTAGATTGCCTCCAATTGTCATTATTATGAAAGTGAGTTGATTAGCAACTTCACCTACTGCCTCTTAGTAGAATTTCCCAAAGGCTTTCAAGTGGCCAGAGACTCTGTGACCAGATTTCTCTCTGAAAACCTCAAACCAAGTTATGTTTCTTCAGGAGCAGTCATATGCCTACTTTTCTATATCTTTGCCAACAAGGAATTGTTAATCTTTCTTCACTTAGAATTTTAGAAGTAATTATCTTAATTATTTTAAACTCATTCTTTGATAAAGTTCAAACATTTTACATTTACTTATTGGTTCCTTACATTGTTGTTTAGTCACTAAGTCGTATCTGTCTCTGCGACCCCATGGACTGCAGTACACCAGGCCTCCCGATCCCTCACTATCTTCCAGAATTTTCCCATATATTATTTCTTTGTAATTCCTTAATCACTTGTTTTGCCTTTTTTCAGTTGGCATAGATTTGTCTTTTTCTTAATGATTTGTAAATAACTGTGATACATTATGGCTTCCCTCATAGCTCAGTTGGTAAAGAATCCACCTGCAATGCAGGAGACCCCAGTTCAATTCCTGGGCCGGGAAAATTCCCTGGAGAAGGAATAAGCTATCCACTGCAGTATTCTTGGGCTTCCCTTGTAGCTCAGCTGGGAAAGAATCCACCTGCAGTGCAGGGGATCTAGTTTCACTCCCTGGGTTGGGAAGATCCCCTGGAAAAGGGAAAGGCTACCCACTCCAGTATTCTGGCCTGGAGAATTCCATGGACTATATAGTCTATGGGATCGCAAAGAGTTGGACACGACTGAGTGACTTTCACTATAGCTTTACACTATAGCTTAATAAACAGAGACTCTCAAACCATTGCCATTTATTTTGGAATAATTTCCACTGATTTGTCTTTAAACTTGAGTATGGAGTCTTCAGATATACAAGCCATTCTCATTTTATACAGTCAATTATTCTCTTGATTGTTTATGCCTGAGGTTTGAGGTCTTTGGCACCCTCAGATATTATAGTCAACATATTCTTCTGTAGTAATTTGCACCTTTATTTTCATACATTTCATTTTTTCAGTCCATTCAATTTATTTTAAGACAGATGGTGAAGCAAGGACATCATTTGTAGGCTAAGTGTAAAGTCAGAAAATTTTTAGCAAATAGTCAGTTTTCCTGGTAGCTGCCTTTACCTGTCAGTTTTAAGTATCACTTCCCTCTCAGCTGCATTTGTCTGGGAAACTAATTCACACCAGAGTCCTGGAGCCAGTGTGAACTGGGAGGCCAGTGTGAACTGGGAGGGCCTGGAGACTTGCTTTCTGGGCACATGGAACTATGTACACCTCTCCCTTCTGAGGGTGCAGGAGGGGAGGGGAGCGTTGAGTCAGGGGTCAGGTTTCACTTCTGACAAGATGTGTGGTTCGGGGCGAGTTGGCTCTCTTTTCTCATGCCCAGTCTCCTCGTTTACAAAGTTGAGCCCAGGCCCTGAAGACATCCAGGTCCCCCTTGTCTCTAATGACCCCGTGGCCCTGCAGGGCGGGTGGGGCTCAGGGGTGTACGTGCCAGGCCCCAGGGAGCTGGTGGGGCCTCTGCTCTGTGAGTCAACGCTGGGAGCAGATGCCAAAACCAGTAGCTGCAAAGGCTGATGTGGAAGTCTCTGAGAGACTTCACGGATGGAGGGCGGGTCCTGTGGGAGAAAGAGCGGGTGGCTTCTAGCGTCCTGCTCAAGTCCACTTGAGCCTGTGCCAGGGTCTTGCAGAAATGATGTGCAAAGTTGGCTGTCCAGTGGGATGGGTGAGGGCTTTAGCCCTGGTGTGGTGCCAGGAAAGTGTTTTCAACTCAAAAGGTAGCATCTTACCCAGAAAAATTCTCATCCTCTATAGCAAACTTGGACTCAAGCTTTCTCACAATTCAGCAGTCTGTCTCACTCTTTGGTTTCTCTGCTGCGGCGTAAAGATTGTTGCCCAAATCTGGGCTTCGGTTCCTACACTGTAGCAACATTTCTTTGGGAAACTCATGTCAAATGATATGGTCCATTTTCCTTGGCTCAGCCTGAATGAGAGCCCTCAAAACTGCACAGCTGCACACAGAGATCCAGAAAAGGTTTCCTGATTTCAAGCTTTCTGAATGTGACCCAGCACCATTCTGTTCCCCGCTTCATTTGTAGGGCAGTGTGCAGGAAAATTAGACATAAGAATCGCGAAGTGCTATTCCATTTAGCATGGATAACCGAAGGATGCTTGAAGATCCCAAAGGATAACTTTGGAAAACCAGATTTCCACCATTCTATTGGTAGAGGTTCTGTTCTGCCAAGATGATAGCCGTGTTCAGAAGCAATGCCAAGGGCAATGGCCTGTTGTTGACAATTTAGTACAGAAAAAAATCAGAATTTTGATTCCAAATCCAAAGAGTAATAAATTTCAAATAGGCAATTGAATAAAAGACTATTTTTCTTTTTCTATTTGTGTGTGTGTGCTTTTTTTTCCATTCAGACTTTAAAATAAAATTGTTACTATCTGGTTACACTGTGGTCCAGTAAAGTTTTAATTTGTTCTTTGTAGTGATTTTCTCCATTCTCGGGCCCCTTTACATAGTTATGCTCCTGCCTGGCATCTGAGGCCATGACCCCTGGCGAAGGGCTCCTGGAGACAGAAGCCCTGAGGGGCTCCCTGTCCTTGTGGCAGGAGGGAAATAGTTGGGCTTTGGGACATAGCGGTGGGAGGGATGAGTGTGAACAATAGGTGACCTTGGGACCCAACAGAGAGGTTGGGGGGCCTGGGAAGAGGTACGGGCGAGCAGGAGCATCCTGAGTAGTGACAGGCATCCCTGAGCGATGCCTGCTGGCACCTGAGAGCAAGACTCTGCATGCTGGGTGTTCACAGCCTTTCCAGGTCTTTCCTCCTGGCATTTGGAAGCACATGAGAGATTTGTCTCACTCCGCTTATTCATTCCCTCAGTTATTTACTTACACCAGTATAGTCTCATGACTTTCATATTGCACTTTCAATTGTAATCCCATACAGCTTCATTTCATTCAAATTGTTTGGCTTTGGCTCTTTTGACTACTGGGCTACAGTGGACTCCTGTGTCCCTTTGCAACACCTTTACTGCCCATTTGCAAGTTTTTCCTTCTGTAAGTTTTTGAACATCTTCTTATTTTCAGCACTACAAGATGATTCAGGCTTATTTTATATATTTTCCACTGCAGCCCTAGAATCATCCATTTCTCCAAGGAGCCCTGGTTCCTTGTACTGAAGTATCCTTTAATCAAAGTATTAGAAACCAAGATCTGGGCACAAGATGTATACATTGCACTTTTAAACTATTGCTTTAAATTTATTTCTAATATTCTTTACTAAATGTCATAATTCTTTTAAACAGGTTGACTCTTACATTTTTCCACTATTATAAACTACGGGCTTCCCTGGTGGTTCAGCTGGAAAAGAATCTGCCTGCAATGTGGTAGACCTGGGTTCGATCCCTGGGTTGGGAAGATCCCCAGGAGACGGGAACGGCTACCTAGGCCAGTATTCTGGCCTGGAGAATTCCATGGACTGTATCGTTCATGGAGTCTCAAAGAGTCAGATATAACTGAGCGACTTTCACTTTCATTCACTTTCTTTAAACTATGTCCAATGAATCCTGGAAGCAGGTATAGTGGAATTTTAGAAGAATCTAGTTGCACCTTGTATTTCGCCACAATGACCTCTAAAATAAGTTGACTTGTCACTTTTAGTTGCAGAAACGGAAGTGTGTGCAAATGAGTAGCGGACACTCTTGGCCGAGGAGCAGTTCCCCTGCTCCTCCTGTTCACTCTGTCCCAACCAGAACCGCTCATCCCGGGACAGGTGACAGGGAAAGTAAATACCTGCAGGCTCTTGGCCTTGCTCTGGTCTGCAGCTCCCATGAGATACCTCCTTGCCTTTGAATATATGAATATATTCATACTCTCCCAGTGGGGACCGAGGCAATCATTAGCTATCCCTGAGATCTCTAGGTGGACACAGTTTCAAAGGATCCTTGCAGAGTAGGGGTAGATGCCTAATATGGTTAATTTGTAAAACATCAAGACTTCAGTTTAACCTCATAGGACAGACTGAGGATGGGTGTTAGACTCTAACTTTATCAGCAAGTTTCCACTAAGGTCTTAGGGTTCCATCTCACAGAGCATCTTTTCTTTTTTTTTTTTTTAAATCCTCTGGTGCCCTTGCTGGGTGGTCTCCCCAAGCATGGTTTGGGAGGAGCTGTCGGTTCCTTCCTCTTGCTGTTTGCTCTCTAATCACACAGGGCACAAAGCCATAAATTCTGTTTTTAATATGTTGCTGACATATTTAGTCAAGGGCACATGACTTAAAAGGCTTGAGACGGCCACACAGAATTGGGACAGAATCATCTCAGGATATTTTCTTTGTCTCTGGTTTGCCTATAAGGCATGAAGCTATGGAAGACACTATCTACACACGTTGAATTCTACAAGTTTTGAGGAAAGACTGAAATTCTCTTTGCTTATACTCAGGCTGTATACCAGAATATTCTCTCTCTCTTTCTTTCCTTTTATTGCTTTCTTTTCATTTTTTTTTAATTGGGAGACAATTCCTTTACAATATTAATTTCTGCTGTACAACAAAGTGGGCTTCCCAACTGGCTCAGTAGCAAAGAATCCAGGCAATGCACGAAACAGATTTGATCCCTGAGGTGGGAAGATATGCAGGAGGAGGAAATGGCAACCCACTCCAATATTCTTGCTTGGGAAATCCCATGGGCAGAGGAGAAAGATGGACTACAGTCCGTAGTGTCACAAGGAGCCGGACCAACAAAGAGAATTAGCTGTATGTTTACATTTACCTCCTTCCTCTTGGACCTCTCTCCCCACCCCCGCCCCGCTGCTCTGTGTCATCACAGAGCCCCGAACGGAGCCCCCTGTGTCCTGCAACAGCTTCACACTAACCGTCTGTTCCACACACGGGGGTGCATGTACGTCAGTCCTTACCTCCCAATTCGTCCCTCTCTCTCCTGCCCCTGCCTATGTCCACATGCTGTTGTTCAGTCACTCAGGTGTGTCTGACTCTTGACGACCATAGGCTTCTGCAGCATGCCAGGCTTCCCTGTCATTCACGATCTCCTGGAGTTTAGCATCACTGAGTCGGTGATGCCATCCAACCATCCCAGTCTCCTCCTGTTCTCAATCTTTCCCAACATCAGAGTCTTTTCCAATGAGTTGACTTTTCACATCAGGTGGCAAAAGTATTGAATCTTCAGCTTCAGCGTCAGTTCTTCCAATGAATATTCAGGGTCGATTTCCTCTAGGATTGACTGGTTTGATCTCCTTGCAGTTCAAGGGATTTTCAAGAGTCTTCTCCAGCACCACAGTTCAAAAGCATCAATTGTTTGGTGCTCAGCCTTTTTTATGGTCCAACTCTCACATCTGGACATGACTATTGGAAAAATTATAGCTTTGACTACATGGACTTTTGTCGGCAAAGTGATGTCTCTGCTTTTTAATATAGTGTCTAGGTTTGTCATAGCTTTTCTTTCAAGGAGCAAGCATCTTTTAATTTCATGGCTGCAATCACTATCCACAGTGATTTTGGAGCCCAAGAAAATAAAATCTATCACTGTTTCCATCCCCCCCCCATCTATTTGCCATGAAATGATGGGACCAGATGCCATGACCTATGTTTTTCGAATGTTGAGTTTTAAGCCAGCTTTTTCACTGTCCTCTAAGTCCACGTCTCTATTCCTGCCCTGCAAATAAGATCATCTGCATCATTTTTCTAGACTCCATACATATGCATTAGCATACAATATTTGTTTTTCTCTTTCTGACTTAATTTACTCTGTATTTCAGACTCTAGGTCCATCCACATCATTATAAATGACCAATTTCATCCCTTTTTAAAAGTCATAAATTCTTTAACGCCTTTAACTTCACCATACATTCACTTTTAAATGTTTTATTTAAAATTATCCTGAGAGGTGCAACCTTGCTGAGCTCTGCGTGGAGAATTCCATGTAAAGCACGGTACGAACAACAGGATGTGGGGTCAGAAAACCAATGAACCAAGCAAGCAAGCGCCCAACCAGAAGATTAAGGGCTGTTCATCTCCGATGGACTTGAGGTCATAACTTTACGGCTCTGTCATTCCTGGGAAGTGATTCAGTCTCTCCGAGACGAGAGTGCTCAGCATCATGTGTGAAGACATCCTGCATCCAGAAAACAGCGAAGACTTCTTTTCCCTGCCTTCCTTCTTCCTCTCTTCCTCCATCTCTTGTGGGCTCTCTCCCCCTTTATCTCTCAAAGGGAATAGAAGGAAACACACTTCCCTCTGGACTGTGGAGACGAGGCCCGTCCAGCGTTTGTGAGGGCTGTGAAAGCGTGCCCACTTCCGTTTTGCCCAATCCTTTACTAATAAGACCACTCCCGCCAAAGACAACTCTAAGATATTGCGGTGAGAGCCCTTGCTAAATCATACAAAATTGCTTCCAGGAGTCTGTTAAGCCAGGTATTAAAATCTGAACCCATTTTCCCCTTTCTAATTTATTTCTCCAAGTTGTGACATAAATTATGCTTACAGAAACAAGAAGTTCACCTTAGAGCCTTTAGTATATCCTGCAAAATACGGAGGTTAATACTAACCTGCCGGGTGGGGTTACGATGATGATAATAAATGCAATACCATGCACAAAACCTGGCACAGATGTGCTTTAAACATTTCAAAATACTCAGGAGTGCTTTGAGTTAAAAAATGCAAGCTTGAAAATTTAAACGTTGAGTTAACAGTAATCTGTATTTGAAACATTCTTTTCTTTTTGTTAGTATGTAGTTTTTAAAACGTTTTAATTGGAAGAAAATTGCTTTACAATGTTGTGTCAGTTTCTGCCTTATAAAAACACAAATCAATTGTACTATATAGATACACACATATATATGTCCCTCCCTCTTGAGCCACCCTCCCTTCCCCCAATCCCATCCCTCTGGGTCATCACAGGGCACCAGGCTGGGCTCCCTGTGTTAGGCAGCAGCTTCCCTCGAGTCAGCTGTTTTCCCCGTGATAGTGCGTCTGTGGCAATGCTCCTTTCTTAGTTCGCCCCACCCTCTCCATCCCCCGCTGTGTCCACAGGCTTGTTCTCTGTGTCTGCATCTTCATTCTTCCCTGAAAATAGGTTCAGCATTTTTCTAGATTCCGTTATGGACAACAGTATGGAGAGTCCTTAGAAAATGAGAAATAAATCCATCATATGATCCAGGAGCTCCACTACTGGGCATATACCCTGAGAGAACCACAGTTCTAAATGACACGTGTTCGCCAATATTCATAGCAGCCCTGTTTACAACAGCCAGGACATGGAAGCAGCCCAGATGCCCACTGACAGATGGATGGATTAAGAAGTTGTGGTGCATATATACAATGGAGTATTATATGTTTAGTCACTTCAGTCGTGTTTGACTCTTTGTGATCCCATGGACGGTAGCCCACCAGGCTCCTCTGTCCACGGGATTCTCCAGGCTAGAATCCTGGAGTGGGTTGTCATTTTCTACTCCAGGGGATCTTCCCAACCCAGGGCTTGAGCCCGATTCTCTTATATCTCCTGCATTGGCAGGCAGGTTCTTTACCACTAGTGCCACCTGGGAAGCCCAGTGGAATATTACCCAGCCATAAAAGGAACAGATTTGAGTCAGTTGTAGTGAGGTGGATGAATCTAGAGCCTGTTATACAGAGTGAAGTAAATCAGAAAGAGAAAAACAAATATTGTATATTAGCACGCACACACGTACATGTATATGGAACTTAAAAAATGAATTTGAAACATTCTTAACTGATTTATATATTTGGTTTCTATGTATCTTTTGTTCCACTTGTATTCCTGAGATAGCTTCATAAAATATTATTCAAAGGCAGGACTCTGTCTTACAGGATTCACTGTATGCTCGGGCTCAGAGACCGCTATAGCTGGAATTCATGCTTGCACACTGCTGGCTTGGAGGTCCAGACTGCTAGGTGAGAACACTTCCATCCATGAAATGTTTCCACTAAATGGAACATGAAATGGTTCCATTAAACCGGAAGGAGAGATTTCCACACAGCCACTGGGAGACCCTCACTGGGATTCAGTCAGAAAAGGAGTTAGTCTGCTGTCTGCGATTATTGATTCTGATTATCAGGGCAAAATGGGGCACAGAAGACTGTGTCTAGATGGACTGATCCTGGAACCCAGGGGATTCTCTGAGCACCTCCTTGTACTTCCAGGTAAGAACTAACTCATAGTTAAGTCTAATGGAAAGCTAGAGAGACTAAAGGCAAGGCGGGATCAATAAGGACACGGGCACTTTGGGTGTGAAGACTTTGGCTCCTCTTCCAGGTAGAAAACCCGGAGTGGCCAAATCCTGGCTGACAGCGATAGTAGAAGCAGCCATAGACACCAACGTGGCTTCATGACAAGAAACCAAAAAAGAGACCATGGAGGCTTTACATATTTTCTGTTTGCTCATTACAAATAAGTATTTTTTCTATATATTAACCTTTCTTCACTCTCCTCCCCATTTTTTATTTTATGCACAAGGTTGAAAATTAATTTTATAATTTGTGCAAAAATCCTCAGTGGGACAGTGACTGAATTGGAGGAATAATTAATACAGCTGATAACTGATACAATGATTATTGGGACTAACTCCTCATTCTTGGGGAAGGGTTAGCATTTCTTCACCTCCAAGACACATGGCTGGGTCTTGTTAGAAAGAAGATAGAGTGGTTTTGTGGTTTCTCAGGGGTTTTTTGGGCTTCCCCAGTGGCTCAGATGGTAAAGAATCTGCCTGCAATGCAGGAGACCCATGATTGATCCCTGGTAGGGAAGATCTCCTGGAGAAGGAAATGGCAACCCATTCCAGGATTCTCGCCTTGAGAATCCCATGCACAGAGGAGTCTGGAGGGCTACAGTCCATGGGGTCACAAAGAGTTGGACACGACTGAGAGACTAATACTTTCACTTTCAGGAGTCTGTGCAGAGCCTGGGTGTGAAGGCAGAAGAGCTAGAGGAGTGAGCTGTCAGCTCCAAGTTCACCCTCACTGCTGGACCTCCAGAAGGAAAGATAGACCCTTTATGAACTTTCCCTTGTCAGCTGACAAGTCCTGGTCAGCGAAGGCTCCTGGAGACACCTCGCCAGAGGAATAGACTTTCCTTCCTGGATCCAGGCTGTTCCCCCGGCAGGCTCCTGCTGTGGATGTAGCCTCTCCAGCATCCCAGCTCCCACAGCCTAGGGGATGGTCCCACCCGGTTACTGGGTGGACAGATGCTATGGTGCCAGCTCGTGGGTGCCTGGCGGCCGGCATGCCTTGAAGCAAGGCACCTCCCCCAACACACCAGCCCATGAACAGTTTCCCTGGTTCTCCAGAGAACATTTTCTGGCAGGTTCTAGAGGGCTGGGTCCCAGCAAGTTCTGCTAATGACACTGCAGCCTCTTCTCTGCTGGCTGTGGAGGTTGCCCTGTGAGTGCTCTGTCCTGAAGACCTGGTGGGGGGTGCGGGGGCAGGGGGAGCCCCTAGAGCATTCCGTCTCAGCCCAGGGGGTGGCTGCACCTTCTGGCTGCAACCCCGTATCCTCTAGACAGCTCTTCTCTTTTTCCCAGTCAATCCTTTGTGGTTCTGATCCCCCCTTTAACTCAATTTTTATAATAAACTGCCCTGTGTACATTACTGTGTGGTTTCTGTCTCCTGGTTGGACTCTGACACAAGACTACAATCTTTGGAGGGTAAGAAAGACGAGTTCGAAAGCGTAAACCTCAACTTGGCGCTGAATACAGCACACACTGCCCGCACGCTTGCAATATGAGGCGTCTCCATCAGCTGCGCTGCGTTCCTGTGTGTCTTTGTTCTGTTCTTTTCGCTGAAAGAGCTCCATAAATATCATTCAAAGGCAGCTTGCGAGGCTCATCTTCTCCAGCGTCGACCAGCTTAATGCACCAAATACCTTCCTTTCAGGAAAGCGTTGCTAGCGGAGTCCCTAGAGTGCTTGCCAGCCTAAGCTTGGTCAAGCTGGAAACCATCTGGCACTCCGGACAGCTTAAACTGGGAATGTGGAGGATGGAATTTTACCAAATCAAATGCATGCGTGATGGTGAAGTGCTTGTGTCTCATTGCCTGACCTCAAACTGCAAGATTAAATGAAACAAGAAAAAAAAGCCCTCCAGAACTTCAAAGGAAAATTGCTTTTTAATTTCTTAGAGGAATGGCAGCTAAGAGCAAAGCCCTTGCAGCTGTACCGGATATAGATTTAGGAAATTATTTCAACTCGTGATATTAGACCTCTTCAGCAGAAGCAATCAGAACCATCCCTGGCCTGGCAGTCCCTCTCCAGGGCCGCCAGACCGGGCATAGCTGTCTCATTCTGATTGCTGGGAGTTGTTTTTCTCTCGGGAAGGCTGGCTTTCCTTTCGCCCATCTGCTGAATAAAATATGATCTGGATCACTGTTTGTATTTTTTTAATGTTTAAAGGGAGCGGCGTTTCTCATTGAATTCATAAGCTTGAATTGCCCCCAAGCCCTCTCCCCGTAGGCACCTTTCACATCTGCTCGGGCGAATCAGAAGCCAGAAGACATGTCCGTGTGTGCCCCACGTCTGTTCACGAAGTCTGCAGATGGAACACGGGTGGCTAGGGAATGAACCAAAGAAAGGAGATGGTGTCTTCACAGAGGAGGGTCATAAAGCACCCCCGTGCGCTTTCCGGAGCTTTGTCGCTCTTCCAAATGAATCTGGGAATTCTTCTGGGAAGAAGAGGGTGTGGTGTGCAAGGGGGGAGAGTGAGGCATCCCGCGGTTAGCCCGCCGCATCATCCTGGACTGCGGCCTCCCCACTCTGGGCCGCGTCCACACTGGCAACCGGAAGGGTCGGGATTCCTTCGAGTTCAGGAATGTTGTTACCTGAAGTTTCCTTCTAAATTCCTCGGAAAGGACCCCACCCTGGGGAAAAAAAAAAAAAACAAAACTGTGGCAGCAACCAGTCCCAGATTCCCCTGCCAAGGGGCTGAGTAGCCGTGTGATGTGGGAAAGACCACATCCACCCACTCATACCATAAGGGCGAAGATGACCAAGTCTGCTGGAGGGAGGTCCACAGATGGAAGTTCCGCAAGACGGTCTTTATAAAAGGGGGAGGTGGGGGAGGTACGCTCAAGGCTCCGGAACTTAAATTGGCAGAAGGGTCCAAGCAGGGCAGGATCAGAGGAGGAAGGAAACCAGCCCTGAGCTGCGAGTCCAGCGTGGGCTCGTGAGGGGGGTGGTGGGGAGGAAGGGCTCTGTGATGCCCACCTGGTGAAGCATGGTTCAGGCGGGATTTGGAGCATTTTGCTGGGAATCCTGCTGTGCCTCATTGCTCAGACCCTAAGTGGACATCTCAGGAGCGTACCAACCTTGTTAGGAGATGGGGAGACCCCGGTCCTGGGGGAGCCCCCTCACAATCTAACCAGACCCTGCCATTTTCCAAAGAAGAGATGGGTTAAATAACAAGGTGGTTGGGAAGACTTGTTCCCACTTCCCAGTCAAGTTTCGAGACTGTCCCTCCATCGGCCCTCCCCCAACCCACCCCCCAACATTCCTGTTCCTATCTGCTCCGCCTCTGGTCACAGCTTTCTACCAGCTCTGAGCTCTATACCCTGGTGAATGGGAAATGCCAATGAGATCAGGAGACATGTGGGCCTGTGGGTGTGGTTGGTTCATATCAGCAAGGCTTCTTTCCCCCTCATTTTGAGGCAACAAGATGTGTGTAAGCGTTTTAGTTTATACTGGAGTCGAGCGCAGGAGCAAGGTTGCGTTGGTCTCAGGCGTGTGGCACAGTGACTTGGTTACACACACATCCGTCTGTTCTTTTTCACATTCTTTTCCTGTTTAGCTTGTTACGTAACACTGAGCCGAGTTCCCTGTGCTGTACAGGAGGTCCTTGTTGGTTATCCATGTTAAATGCAGCAGTCTGAACGTGTGCATCCCAAACTCCCTCCTCACAGCTTTCTTGAGCATCTACCATGGGGCAGACCGTGCCTGCGCCTCGTGCTTGCTGGCTGTGTGATCACGGGTGACCCACTTTTCTTCTTGAACCTGAGCTTTACCTTTTATAAGATGGTAGGTGATATTCTAGCTTCCTTCATAGTGTTGTAAATCCTGAATGAAGCGATGGGTACGGGGCTGAATGAAGGAATTTGTGATTTATAATACCACTTGAACATTCACCTGTCAATTTCACCACTGTTTACCAAGGCTTTGCTATGGACCTGTTACTATGGACACACTAGAGACACAGCAGTGGAAAAGGAGGACACAGCGCCCACCCCTGAACCTTACACTCGAGGGACGTGAGTCACAGAGAAAAATACACAAGTTCCGTGAATGATCACATGACTTCACATGGTTTTGTAGAGGCAAGAATTTAGAACCGATTCTAGGACTAAAATTGGGAATACTGGGTTTCTTGAACCCTTATTCTGCATTTGTGATGATATGGGCTCCACGCTTGATAGAGATTATCATGATTAACCTCAGTCGTCAAGGGTGGAGCTGATAATCTTTTAGATGGGAAGGCTTTCTGAACTTGGTAGTGTGCACAATACTCAGTGATATCACACAAGAACCTGATGTTTTTGGTGTTTTTTTTTTTTTAATGTTTGAATATTTAGAAACACAAACCAATCATTTCAGTTTGACATGGACTCAAACTCAGTGTGAGGCTTGTGTCTTCCACTGTCTGGCGCTCCCGGTGCATGGAACAGCTTTGGGTGTGAAAGGAAAAGGCGTCACTGCACAGTTAACAAGAGAGACTCGGCAGCCAGGATACCAGAGCGCCTCGCCGGCATCCCGTCAGCACCAGTGCCCAGCCTCTCCCACTCCTGTCTGAGAGTGTCCGCAGCTCTGGCAACGCTCAGGACTACAGGATAATTTAATATGTGGGTTTCCACTAAAACAAGGAGGCTCAAGAATGCAACCGGGTTGAAATTTCCTTGGAAGAATAAAACCAAGTCCTGTTTGGTGTTTGTATCTTTGAACTATTAGCTAGTCTCTGACTTTGGTGATTCTTATTTTTGTAAAAATGACATGGCAACTCCCACTTGAACACATAATATTTATATGTTATTAATCGCTAACCAAAGCATGGCGTTTGGGTTAAAAAGAGTAATGAATGTCATGGTGAATACCTTGGAAGCAAACAAACATTCCTTTAAAAAGAAACCTAAATAGGGGTAACAGAATAAATTCAGTACACTTAGTTCTTTAGAAGCAGAGTGCTTGACATTTGGCTAACAACAATCAATGAGTTGTTCAACTTACTGCTTAAGATGACGTGTTTGCGGGATTATCTCTCATCTATTCCATCTATTTTTGGTGTGGATTTCCAGTGTAGTGAGCTTGAGGGTGATTTACTTTCTTCTAATGCTTTATGCCCAGTGAAAGTTTCAGTAATGTCTGTGGCCTTCACTTCCTGGAAGAAACACCCATGTGGATGTTTTTTCTTAAACTATTTTGTCATCCCAATTTGTAATTGGGGAAAGTGGAGGAATTTACATTATTATTCATCATTTTATTGAATATACGTTAGTTTACTCAACCTTTAAATAATGATTTAGATGAGCAGCATCATCCATGATGAAACTGGTCCAGGAAGTGGGGGTGAGAATGAGTTTTGCTAGCCTGTGTGGATCTCTTGTCATTGCTGTTTAATCGCTAAGTCATGTCTGACTATTTTGTGACCTCATGAGCTGTAGCCCACCAGACTCCTCCATCCATGAGATTTCCCAGGCAAGAATACTGGAGTGGGTTGCCATTTCCTTCTCTAGAGGATCTGCCTGACCCAGGGATCAAACTTGCGTGCTTCTTCTTGACAGATGGATTCTTTACCACTGAGCCACCGGGAAGCCCATGTGGCTTGCTTAACAGCAACAAACTTGTTATGCACTTGCTCACGAAATTGTCACAACAACCCCTGTCGCGGACTGCCAGCCTCTATCAGTTTATCATGCCTTTAGCATCTCAGTAGATTTCCCCAGTGTACCGAGAACAAAAGGAATACCCAATCGTTTTCTGTAGTTAGGTCTACACAACCCAGGACTCCCAGTATTGTGATAGAGGCCTATAAGGTAGTGAATCAGGAGTTCACGCTGTATCTAATAGCCGTGATTCCTTGAAGACTGAATGTGGCCCTTGGTGCCTGGGTGAGTTTGCTGCGGTATCCTGGGCTGTCTTGGCATGTAATTTGGGAACCGTGGCCTCATGAGGGTAAGTCCTAGTAATATCTCAGTTTTACTGATGGGAAAACTGCGTTAGAGGGAGGTTAGGTACTTAGACCTTTCTTACAGTTCATGGGGCTCTCAAGGCTATTATACTGGAGTGGTTTGCTGGGAACCCTGGCACGCTACAGTCCATGGGGTCACAAAGAGTTGGATGTGAGGTGGTGACTGAACAACAGCAACAGGGTACTTAGCCAGGATGGCAAGGCTGGGAAGAAGCTGTCAATCCTCGGACAGGTGATTTCAGATCCCACGCATTTAGCCCCTGTGCCCGTCTCCCAGCTTCTTACCGTGGGGAGAACTCCAGGCTTCCGCAGCCCGAACGGCAAAAGGAAGACGAGCTTTTGGGATGGGTATCAAGGGCATCTGAGGCCAAAGGACGATCTGGAACCAATGGTTCATTTACCTTTTCTCCACTCATTTGTTCACTTCAGGTATTTGAAAAGCATGTGTGGCTGGTCCCTGAGCTGCGGGCCACGGAGCTCCCGGTCACATGGCAGGGAGAGATGACAGAGCCATGAGAATTGGTGCCAGACTGGCGGCAGGGGTGGGGGGGCAGGCAGGGTTATGAGCAGCCAGGGTGGAACTCAGTGTTCAGAGCATCGCCAGGAGAGAACAGAGCGGCTTCTGGAAACTGGTGCAGCCCTTCCAGGCTGTCTTCACATTTCGTTACTGGACAACCTGTGCCCGACTGACTCAGTCCCGTCGTCTGACCTGTATCGGGTGTCATAGCCACACATACCTGCACTGCAAATGTGCCCCATAAGCAGTTTCTAAGATGAATAAGCTTCCTCTTGTTCGATGGTGGTGAAATTCACACTTGGCTCCATATGAAATTTGAAAACTGCGTTTTGGTGTCTTAGCAACTTTTTGCCCACATGTTTTTCCTTTTGAAAACGAGTAAGTCATGAATGACTCCACCCTTTGATCAAATAATGCATGACTTTCCCTTATTGCCAGGTCATTTTTTTTCCTCCGAGGAGGCCGCATTTCACAAAGCCAACAATTTGAGAAGCATTTCTTGAGCATTTGTGTGTAAAGGGCCTCAGAGAGGCCACTTTTCCACCCAGGGCTCAGGCTAGTGGGGGAAGAGCCATGCCGACGTACAAGTACATGGTCCGTGATACAGGTCGGGGGTGGGGGCTTGAGTGGAGTCTTTAGAAATAAACAGAGCAAGAAGTGGAAGGCGCAGGTGCCAGCCAGAGGCAAGATGACTGGACCTGGGAATGGCTGGCCTGGGGGAGGCAGGTGAAGGAGAAGTTAGAGAGGACAGAAGCAGGCAGGGACCTGATCGATTATCAGGAGGTGGCCTATCTTGCTGGGAGACTGGCATTTTCTAGGAGCCTGTAAAGGATTTGAAGCAGATAAGAGTGATAACCTTGGTAACCTGGCCCATGGAAGGAGCCGCAGACATGCAAAGCCAGATCTTAGTATATACCCTGACATTTAAAATGCATGTTCACAGCCTCTGCTATTTTATACCATCATTCAACAAAGATTGGGGAACACCATGATTGCCATGCACTGTGTCAGGGGCCACCGAGGGTGACTCCTGGTCAGGAGGACTCAAGGGCCACTAACAATGATCCGAGAAGTCCTGTTTTCCTCCCTGGGTCCTGGTTTCCCCTTCTACCTCATTTCAAAGGAGAATACAAAAAGAAAAGTAAACCACCCCAGGTTGCTGGTGACTTTTATGAAAACCCCTTATGATTTTTGCCCCAGCTGAAAAGAACTTCTGTTTACTTCAGTTGATGGGGACGGGTCTCCGAGTCACCATCTCAAGAAGACTTATGGCCCTGTTCTTTGGCTTTAAAAGACCCTGTCTGCTGTATATCTTCTGAAACATTTCACAGGGCATAAGAACATTTTTTTTCCTTTCTCCTAAAATGGGAACAAAGTACTTTCTTCCCGTTGCCCAGTTAATGCCAAATCTGACACAGGGCTTCTCTGCCTGTTTTCCTTGACTTTTTTCCACATTAAATATGCATTTAAGTTTCCTCTACTTTTTTCATGGCTTAATAACTATTTTCTTTCTAACACCAAGTAATGCATTTTGGTATGTGGTACCAATACATGCACCCTCTCTGGTACCAGAACTCCCTTTCACGCAGACCACCATGCTGTCTACGAATGAAGATATTTTTATTTCTTCCTTTCCAGCTGAATGCCTTTTTTTGTTTTCCTTTTCTTATGCACTGACTAAGTCCTCTAGTGTGTTGCTGAATATCTAGAACCCTTGCTCATGGCCACATGGGGTCACATGAGGGAAACTTGAAATAAATTTACAGTATATATTTGTGGTGGTGATACCGATTCTAGCCTCCCCTTCAATCAAACGGCTTCAGTATAATATCCAGTTGTAAGATAAGTAAGTCAAAGAGATGTCATGCACAACACGATGGCTGCAAGTAACATTGCCGTATGTAACACAAGAAAGCCGTTGAGAGAGACTGACAAAGGATTACTCTCTAAAGTACATAGCAGCTCATGCAACTCAATACCAGAAAAGCAAACAACCCAATCAAAAAGTGGGCAGAGGACCTAAGCAGATATTTCTCCAAAGAAGATATACAGATGGCTAATAAGCACATGAAAAATGCTCAGCATCGCTCGTTATTAGAGAAATGCAAATCAAAACTACAATATGGTATCACCTCACACCGCTCAGAACGGCTATCATCAAAAAAATGTATGAACAATAAATGCTGGAGAGGGTGTGGAGAAAGGGGAACACTCTTGCCCTGTTGGTCGGAATACAAATTTATATGGTCACTATGGGGAACGGTATGGAGGTTTCTTAAAAAGCTAGGAATAAAACTATCATATGGCTCAACAATCCCACTACTGGGCATGTATCTGGGCTTATACCCAGAGGAAAGCATAATTAGAAAAGACACTTGTGCCTCAATGTTCATCACAGCACTCTTTACAATAGCTGCTGCTGCTGCTAAGTCGCTTCAGTCGTGTCCGACTCTGTGCGACCCCATAGATGGCAGCCCACCAGGCTCCGCTATCCCTGGGATTCTCCAGGCAAGAACACTGGAGTGGGTTGCCATTGCATGGAAACAGCCTAGATGTCCATCAACAGATGAACGGATGGATATATCTATATGAAATGATGAATGTTATCTGAAGCTGTTGGGGTAAGCATTTCACAATACATGTAAATCAAACCATCATGCTGTACACCTGACTTTCAAGGTGACGTATGTCAATTATTTCTCAATAGAACTGAAAGAAAGAGAATTGAGTCAGGTGCCAGGACTCCCTACCAGGAGGCTCAGTCATATTTCTGTTCACTTGACTCAGAATACTTCCAGTTATGGATATAAAATGACGTAAGGAGATGTCTCCTGTATTTCTTCCATAGGAAACACTTGATAAAGTAGTCATCGCTGTACTCCCTGCAGTATAAAATATATCACCATGCTGACCTCGCAGCCCTGTGTGATCTTTGCGGTTGGAGGCTGCCATTTGGCTTCAGGCTGAAATTCCATCATTCCTGTGGAAGTCAGGTCAGGGAGTCTGTTTCAGTGGCAGATCTCCCCTTTCCTTCTTGCTTACTGAGGATGCTATGACAGGGATCTTCAGGGAAGCTGGTTCTCAATTCCTTATTTACTGGCTTTGGGGACCACCTGAAGACAGTCAAGATGAGGGGGAGTGGGCTGACCGTAATAAAACCTACTTCTTGATCCTCGTCTCCCTCAGCATTCGGATTCCTTGTTCCACGCAATATTGCGCAAGTTCTGACACCCTGACCTCACTGAATGTAGGTCACCACTCAATCCAAGTTCCAGCCAATGAAAAATGCCAGCTGGTAAAGTCATTCCAGCTGTGAAAGCTAGAACATTAAATTCTGAATCTTTATACAAGCTTTCCTATCTTGGCACGTTCAATATGATGGAGTTATGCTTCATGCTGCTTGGCCTGATACCCTTAAAACCTGTCTCTCAGGTTGCTGTCTGTACAGATCATTTTTGATACATCATCTTTTGGTGCATCATCTCTCCCACTTCCTGAAGCCCTTGGGGTTGTCCCTTGGGTCATGATGGCTCTGAGCTGCAGGACGTGAGGTGATGAGCGGCACTGAGGACGGTCCTGAGAGGCACAGTCGTTCAGACGACTGCTCCAGTGTTGGTCTTTAAACAAGGCAAGGGCACCTCCTTAGTCCTGGAGAAAGGTCTAATTTTTCTGGAAGGGCAATGCAAGAGGATTTGGAGGTTCAAGGTTCCAGATTATCCTGTTACCCAATGGTCCCATTTCGTGTCTCAAGACCCCTCCCCCGTTATTCCAAATAAGTGTGTTTTTCTTAACATAAGCATCCTGTCAAAGTTGCATTCAGTTCAGTTCTGTTCAGTTCAGTCGCTCAGTCGTGTCCGACTCTCCGCGACCCCATGAATCACAGCACGCCAGGCCTCCCTGTCCATCACCAACTCCCGGAGTTCACTCAAACTCATGTCCACAGAGTCGGTGATGCCATCCAGCCATCTCATTCTCGGTTGTCCCCTTCTTCTCCCGCCCCCAACCTTTCCCAGCATCAGAGTCTTTTCCAGTGAGTCAACTCGTCGCATGAGGTGGCCAAAGTATTGCAGTTTCAGCTTCAGCATCAGTCCCTCCAACGAACACCCAGGATTGATCTCCCTTAGAATGGACTGGTTGGATCTCCTTGCATTGGGAGGGGCAATATAAGGGTGGGGAGGGGGAGGGACAAGCTACTGGGTGTAAGATGAGCTCCAGGATGCCTTATACAACACGGGGAATATGCCTACCATTTTGTAATAACTGCAATGGAGTGTAGCCTTTACAAATTGAATTGTTAAGAGTTGCATTGTGAACTTAGTTGGAATTCTGTAACTCACATAGTCGAATTTTGTGACTGAATTTCCGTGGCTTTGCCTACCCAGTCCACACAGAGATGTTCAAGGTCACCAACGGAGGAGCCAATTGGTGGAGCCAATTCCCTGTGTATACACTTGTCACAGTGGCACATATAGACAAGGATTTCTTTTAAGTCTACGGGAGAATAGATCTCCTTCTCTGTGTATGCTTGGGCTGAGTTAAAGTCCCGAGTATACCATTTTCTATTTGAAAGGTGTCTAGCACAGTAAGAAGTAACTACAAACCTCATTTTTGAAAGTTGCCAGTATCTGGAAGATGAGGGGTTTCTTAGAAGATTTAGAAATATATCTCTGTCCCCTTAAGGAGTCAGTGCTGTGCTGTGCTTAGTCACCCAGTCAACCCCATGGACTGAAGCCCACCAGACTCCTCTGTCCTTGGAGATTCTCCAGGACTGAAGCCCACCAGGCTCCTCTGTCCTTGGAGATTCTCCAGGCAAGAATACTGGAGTGGGTGGCCATGGTCTCCTCCAGGGTATCTTCCTAACCCAGGGATCGAACCAAGGTCTCCCGCATTGCAGGCAGATTCTTTACCAGCTGAGCTACCAGGGAAGCCCAAGAATGCTGGAGTGGGTAGCCTATCTCTTCTCCCGGAAGCTTCCCAACCCAGGAATTGAACCGGTCTCCTGCAGTGCTGGTGGATTCTTTACCAGCTGAGTTCCCAAGAAGTCAGTAATCCACGGCTTATGCCCAGTTATAAAAGATATCAGGGTGGATGCTTAAATGGAAAGAGAGCTTTGTCGTTCCATGAGCATATTGGCAAGGTAAAATGAACAAATTTAGCTGGTAAAGAAACAATGCGACCTTGTTAGATTCATATAATTTATACCTTATGAAGGCAGAAAAAGCAAAGCATGCCGCCTCCCCTGCCCCTTGTCCCACGGGAGATACCAAAACAGCAGAAAGCAGGTGACAACATATGAGTCATGGGCCCCTGGTGCCGGGAGGCCTGATTCAAGCTGCATCCAGGCAGTTACACTGCCTGCAGCTGGACCCTAAAGGAGGTGGTTGGGGATGGAGTGTGGACAGGGGAGAAGGGAGACTCACACCTCCTCAGAACACAGGAGGTGACAAGAAACTGCCCAGGAGCGGGGAAGAGCCTGGTAACAGCTCCTCACAGAGCTCCTGTGCTCTCACATTCTGGTCGAATCACCAGAGTTCTGCTAAGGTCCACACTAACCATGATAGAGCTTTGCCCACGCAGCCCACGCGGAGATGTGCAAGGTCACCAGGCAGCCTGGTGGAGCCACTTCCAGCCATTGACTTGTTCCATCCATTCCTGCTGAAAGCAGAAAGATCATTTTATTTCCAGGCAAGGAACTCCCTCCAGGGACTCCGAGTTCACTGAATCAGAAGCTCTGAGTACAGTTTGTTCATCTAGCACTAGCCGTGCCAGGGGGCCAGCGGGGGAGTCAGGAGGGATTATTGACTCTTGCTGTCATCAGGGGCCGGGGCTGCTGATAAGGATCTCTTGAGCCTCAGCATGGGCTGAAACATCTTCCAGTGCTTTCAGGCCAGCAATGTAAGTAACAGAATGGCAGCAATCCTGACCTGCAGGAGGCAAGGGAGCCTCGCCTCATACCCTTCTGGGGGAGATCTGGGTCACCTGAGCAGGCAGTCAACTGAGAACGGCCAAAGCGAGTGGTAGCTAAAGGTGAGTGACATTTGGTGAAGGTAGGAGGTGAAGAATAGGGAAGGTAAGAGGAGATGGATGGGGAGGTAGGAGGTGATGGATGGGGAGGTAGGAGGAGATGGATGGGGAGGTAGGAGGTGATGGATGGGAGGTAGGAGGTGATGGATGGGGAGGTGGGAGGAGATGGATGGGGAGGTAGGAGGTGAAGGATGGGAGGTAGGAGGAGATGGATGGGGAGGTAAGAGGTGAAGGATGGGAGGTAGGAGGAGATGATGGGGAGGTAGGAGGAGATGGATGGGGAGGTAGGAGGAGATGGATGGGGAGGTAGGAGGTGATGGATCGGGAGGTAGGAGGAGATGGATGGGGAGGTAGGAGGTGATGGATGGGGAGGTAGGAGGAGATGGATGGGGAGGTAGGAGGTGATGGATGGGAGGTAGGAGGTGATGGATGGGGAGGTAGAAGGAGATGGATGGGGATGTAGGAGGTGATGGATGGGAGGTAGGAGGAGATGGATGGGGAGGTAGGAGGTGATGGATGGGAGGTAGGAGGTGATGGATGGGGAGGTAGGAGGTGATGGATGGGGAGGTAGGAGGAGATGGATGGGGAGGTAGGAGGTGATGGATGGGAGGTAGGAGGTGATGGATGGGGAGGTAGGAGGTGATGGATGGGAGGTAGGAGGTGAAGGATGGGAGGTAGGAGGAGATGGATGGGAGGTAGGAGGTGAAGGATGGGAGGTAGGAGGTGAAGGATGGGAAGTAGGAGGAGATGGATGGGAGGTAGGAGGTGAAGGATGGGAGGTAGGAGGTGAAGGATGGGGAGGTAGGAGGTGAAGGATGGGAGGTAGGAGGAGATGGATGGGAAGTAGGAGGTGAAGGATGGGAGGTAGGAGGAGATGGATGGGGAGGTAGGAGGTGAAGGATGGGAGGTAGCAGGTGAAGGATGGGGAGGTAGGAGGTGATGGATGGGAGGTAGGAGGTGAAGGATGGGAGGTAGGAGGTGAAGGATGGGGAGGTAGGAGGTGATGGATGGGGAGGTAGGAGGAGATGGATGGGAGGTAGGAGGTGAAGGATGGGAGGTAGGAGGAGATGGATGGGGAGGTAGGAGGTGAAGGATGGGAGGTCGGAGGTGAAGGATGGGAGGTAGGAGGTGAAGGATGGGAGGTAGGAGGTGAAGGATGGGAGGTAGGAGGTGATGGATGGGAGGTAGGAGGAGATGGATGGGAGGTAGGAGGTGAAGGATGGGAGGTAGGAGGTGAAGGATGGGAGGTAGGAGGAGATGGATGGGAGGTAGGAGGAGATGGATGGGAGTTAGGAGGTGAAGGATGGGAGGTAGGAGGTGAAGGATGGGAGGTAGGAGGTGAAGGATGGGAGGTAGGAGGTGAAGGATGGGGAGGTAGGAGGAGATGGATGGGGAGGTAGGAGGTGAAGGATGGGAGGTAGGAGGAGATGGATGGGGAGGTAGGAGGTGAAGGATGGGAGGTAGGAGGTGAAGGATGGGAGGTAGGAGGTGAAGGATGGGAGGTAGGAGGTGAAGGATGGGAGGTAGGAGGTGATGGATGGGAGGTAGGAGGAGATGGATGGGGAGGTAGGAGGAGATGGATGGGGAGGTAGGTGAAGGATGGGAAGTAGGAGGTGAAGGATGGGAGGTAGGAGGTGATGGATGGGAGGTAGGAGGAGATGGATGGGAGGTAGGAGGTGATGGATGGGGAGGTAGGAGGTGATGGATGGGGAGGTAGGAGGAGATGGATGGGGAGGTAGGAGGTGATGGATGGGAGGTAGGAGGTGATGGATGGGGAGGTAGGAGGTGAAGGATGGGAGGTAGGAGGAGATGGATGGGGAGGTAGGAGGTGAAGGATGGGGAGGTAGGAGGTGAAGGATGGGAGGTAGGAGGTGAAGGATGGGGAGGTAGGAGGTGATGGATGGGGAGGTAGGAGGAGATGGATGGGAGGTAGGAGGTGAAGGATGGGAGGTAGGAGGTGAAGGATGGGAAGTAGGAGGTGAAGGATGGGAGGTAGGAGGTGATGGATGGGGAGGTAGGAGGTGAAGGATGGGGAGGTAGGAGGTGAAGGATGGGAGGTAGGAGGTGAAGGATGGGAGGTAGGAGGTGAAGGATGGGAGGTAGGAGGAGATGGATGGGGAGGTAGGAGGTGATGGATGGGGAGGTAGGAGGTGATGGATGGGGAGGTAGGAGGTGAAGGATGGGAGGTTGGAGGTGAAGGATGGGGAGGTAGGAGGTGATGGATGGGGAGGTAGGAGGAGATGGATGGGAGGTAGGAGGTGAAGGATGGGAGGTAGGAGGTGAAGGATGGGAAGTAGGAGGAGATGGATGGGAGGTAGGAGGTGAAGGATGGGAGGTAGGAGGTGAAGGATGGGGAGGTAGGAGGTGAAGGATGGGAGGTAGGAGGAGATGGATGGGAAGTTGGAGGTGAAGGATGGGAGGTAGGAGGAGATGGATGGGAGGTAGGAGGTGAAGGATGGGAAGGTAGGAGGTGATGGATGGGAGGTAGGAGGAGATGGATGGGGAGGTAGGAGGTGATGGATGGGAGGTAGGAGGTGATGGATGGGGAGGTAGGAGGTGATGGATGGGGAGGTAGGAGGAGATGGATGGGGAGGTAGGAGGTGATGGATGGGAGGTAGGAGGAGATGGATGGGGAGGTAGGAGGTGAAGGATGGGAGGTAGGAGGTGAAGGATGGGAGGTAGGAGGAGATGGATGGGGAGGTAGGAGGTGAAGGATGGGAGGTAGGAGGTGAAGGATGGGAGGTAGGAGGAGATGGATGGGGAGGTAAGAGGTGAAGGATGGGGAAGGTAGGAGGTGATAAACGGTGTTGAGGGCTCTGGGTCAGTGGAAGCAGTGGGGCTGTACTTTGTTCCACTAACTGTGGATGCTAAATCTTGAAGACCCAGTTCTGGCTGGACTGAACGTGAAGGGCGGGAGAGGAAGTTAAGGGTGCAAGGGGATTATGAACAGACAGCTCTGGGCTCCTTCCACCCCTTGGCCTCACCTAGATCCCAGCTGTGACTGGTGGGAAGTCCTGAGAGGGCTCCCGTCATGTTTTGCAGACAGCTCTGACCTCAAGCATGAGCCCTCATCCTTCACCCCCTGCCTTGGGCTCTCACAGAGTTGAGGATGTTGCTGGTCCCCACATGGCACACGTGTAAGAGCAGCGTAGAAGGGTGAGCATAGTCATACCCCTGAGGGCACCCAAGGCAGCAGGGAACTGATAAATACGTGTTTTGCATTTTGATCCTGGAGGCGGGGGCAGTTTGGACAATTCTAAGGGGCATTCTGCGCACTGAGGTCTTGGTAGGATTGAGCACCAGTTGCCATAAAAGTGACCCTCACGATGCACTTTACCTGGACTTCAGTTTTGTTCCTCCACTCACGCTTCCTGCTCACTTACATTCTCCGAGATCACAGCTCATATAGAATTTCTATGCTTAAGTCCTCAGGTCCAACTCTGATTTCAGGGCTAGTGCATTGGAGAGGAAGCCAGGCTGGGTGCTGTCTTTCCCAGAGGTGGGCTGACAGGCCAAAAAGGCCAGCCAGGCTATATGTCCAGAGAGGACATGCCCAGTGAGGCAGCTGAGTTTGTGATGTGGGCGGACACTGTCAGAGACAACTCAGGAAACCCTCACTCGCTCCCATCCCGGGTGCCCGCCAGGCACAGTTTCACCCCTCTGATCTCTCTCCTGAGCTCTGGAAACGCACTGATACATCCACCCAGGCACATTCATGTCCAGATTGAAAGTGTCCTCTTCCAAAGTCTTGTCTCCCCAGGAGCTCCTGGTGCTGCTGCTGTCATGTTTTCTCATCCTCATGATGTTGGAGGTCCTTGATGACTCCTCTTCCTCTCCTCTCCCCCAACTGGTGATGAGTTCTACTTTTTAAAGTTCTCTGCAACTCACCCCACTTGCCCCTGTGCCAGTCCAGACCCTCCTTATCTTTCTTGGTGTTTAACCATTGTTTCAGAACTAGCGTGTCTGCTTAGGGCACCCACCCTGTCCCGAGCTTGTCATAATCACTCTATCATAAAAACGTTTTGTTCTTAATCATCACATCCATCCATTCCACAAGTGTTTATTGATTTCTCGTCTTCCAGCAGGAATAAAAGAGATCAAGTCTAAACTCCCTGGCTTGGTTTCCTGGAATGTCACAAGCAGACTCAGATTTGTCTCTTTGGAATCGTTTCAGAACTTCACATTGTCCATCACAGCTACATGTGACATCTGGGCCTTCTCAGCCCACTCTTTAATTCAGATCCTTAACCCGGAGTGAGAGAAGGAAGATGTTTTCTGAACCAGTGCTACTCTTGCTGTTGTTGCTCAGTTGCTAAGTGTTGTCTGACTCTTTGCGACCCCATAGATTACAGCATGCCAGGCTTCCTGTCCTTTACCATCTCCTGGAGTTTGTTTGAACTCATGTCTGTTGAGTTGGTGATGCCACCCAATCAGCTCATCTATTCTCAGAGGAAACAAAAGCCTTCAGTGGCAGCCAAATTTGATAGCCATGGAGGAAATAAGTAACTCTGGCTAGGATGGAGGGTATCAACTCAAAAAAAGGCTGTGGAAGGAAAGCTGAGTGAGATGTCCCATGGCTTTCTAGAACAGTTTGTCTGATGGCAGCACTCTGGCAGGCAAGGAGGCTTCCTCACCTCCCTGAGGAAGGTGACGGCTCTGGGCTGTCAAAACCCTCAGGCAAGGCATCAGTGTGGAATACCCACATCTCAATTTTCACTCAATCTGTTCACTTCTGTAGGATCTGGACCCTGGACCATCCAGCAGTCTGTAGGATCTGGACCATCCCACAGTCTGCCCAGCCTCTTGTTTGTCTCCCAGGGTCCAGATTCTGGCCACACTGAGTCCTGACTATATTCTTCATGTGCATGAGACTTTGGATCTTTGTTCATGTTCCCCGAGTACCTGGCCACACAGCCTTCTCACTCTTCTTGCTCCAGAGTTTCCCAGGTTATGGGATGGGAATCTGGACTAGCCAACCCTACAATGGGGCCAGAAAAGACAGGCTTGGGGTCAAGTAGGAAATGAGTGGGGTCACTGATGGGAGGAGGAGCATCTTCCCTGCTGAGACAGCATGCGCAGAGGAAAAGCTGTAGGCTGGGGTGGGGTGTTGTGGGGGGTGCGGTTGGCTGGTGGACAGGAGCAGCCGGGAGGAGACATCAAGAGGACATGAATCGAGCTGGGAAGAGTCAGACAAGAGGTGACTCAAGAGCAGATCCCATGGCCAAGTCAGAGCTGGAAGCCATGTGGCCTTGGCCGGGACAGTTTATGACACCTGATTGTCAGATGATCTAGGTGTTGCCCGTGAGCCTGCAGCGTCACTGGAGCAGGCAGGGCAGCCACTGAAGGACCAGAAAGCCCGAGTCGCGTGGTGGCCTCATTAGCAATGAACCAAGAAACGTCCCTCCTCCAGACGCCAGGTCCTCTGGGGTCCTGTGGTCAGCGCTGTTGCGTGATCATCTGCTTTGGGGCTTGCCTTTGGGGGACCTCTTCCTCCACATAGGACTCCATGAATCCCATTGTGCACACCCAGCTGAGAAGGTCAGGGATCCCCTACCGTCTGGATGATAGGAACGCCCTGATTTCAAAATCTGCTTTTCCAGCTTTTTTCTATTTCTATGAGCCACCCCATACTGGTCTAATAAATTTATTTTTGCAGGGGGTAAAGTCAATTTCTGTTGCTTGTAGTCAAAGAATGCAAAATGATGCAGGCCCTGTCACCTTGGATCCTCTGTGGACTCAAGCATCAGTGTGTCATGCGTTTGAATGGGGGACTATGCCTCAGAGAGGCTCTTCACCTGGGATATGCTCCTGGAGGTGGAGGCTTGACTCTGCTCACTCTTCTTCCCATGGGTCCTATTCCAGACCTCACCCAGGTGTCCGCCGCTGCTAGTTCACAACCTGCTTTGGGGCCTTTGGGGGAATTCTGTAGTCTTTAGAGCAGTGGTTTCAAGGCTCTGAATCCAGTGGTGGAACCTCCAGGGTTATCTGGGTAGAGGTCCTGAGGGACTGATTAAATTTCCATACCTCTCTGCCACTTAATCAGAATTGTTCCTCCTTTATCTGCTTCCTTATGTTTTCTGCAAAATATTTATTTGAAATACTGCATTTCCTTGTTTCCCAGGTGGCTCAGTGGTAAAAGAATCTGCCTGCCAATGCAGAAGATGCAGGAGACTTGGGTTTGATCCCTGGGCTGGGTAGATCCACTGGAGGAGAAAATGGCAACCCACTCCTGTACTCTTGCTGGTGAATCCCATGGATAGAGGTGCCTGGTGGGCTCATAGAGTCTCAAAGGGTCTCATAGGGTCTCAAAGAGTCAGACACGACTGAGCAACTGAACACACACACATTTCCTTACTAAAAATAAAGATTAAACGGCACTGCTTTTATGGACTCGACTCTTGAGAGTTTTCCAAGATGGAAACTCACTGAAAATCTGGTCCTACTTTGACCTGATTGCTGGCTCTCTCAGCTGATGACTCTCCACTGCAAAAATGCATGTAGGCACGGAAGCTATTTTCCAAAGAACCTAAGCTAAAAGTTCAGTTGAACTGACTCCGTACCACCATGGTGTTTAAGCATGACTCAATTAACGGATAAAGTTAATGGAGTCAAAAAACATATAAGACTGTTGCCAAGGGTGCCAGTGAAAAGGAATCCCTTCCAGAAGGATACTCAGAGCAGGCCTGGGACCTGTCTCCAAGGATGCTGAGTGCTGTGTGTGACCCCGGACAGCTCAGTTGAGTTGAGTGCCCTCTCTCCCACCAATGGCAGTAACACAGCGGGCTTCCCTAATCACGGTGGCTGCAGCAGAAAGCCGCTAAAGTGGGCAGCGTTCTGGAACAGCCAAGGTGAGATTTGGGCAGAGACGGACGGAGAACAGGCATTTCAGGTACGCTGAGGCTAAGATGCCAGAGGATCTTGGTGCGTGATTAGAGGAAGGGAGGTGGGTGGACAGCCTGGTCTGGAGTTGTTGATGCAAGTGATGGGTGAGAGGAGAACAAGTGAACCACTTAGGACCAACAGAATAAAAGAGTGAAAGAGAACAGTAAACCAAAGTTTCCAAGAGTGGGTAGCTAAGGATGCTGATGTCGGCAAGTACGGAGAGGGGCTCCTAAATAGTATCTGCAGATACGACAAATAATAGACATTGTTTTTCTATTGGTTCCAGACTTCGTATTTGGCTGTCACCTTACATCAATTATCTTATTCTTGAAAAAAAAATAGCAACTACCAGACACACAAGATACAGGTGGTGTTAGTCCTATTTACTGATTTATTTATTTTAAAAAGGACCTGGAAGCATTCAGTGACTTGCCCAAGGTAACCTTGCTAGTAAGTGGCAGATAGAATTTGAGTTCTGATCTCGTTGATCAAAAAATCTTATGTTTTTACCTACGTGAAGGTGAACATTTTAGAATTATATAATACATAAATGGACTGTCTTGATATACTCTCAAATTAATGAAAACTCCTACTCATCTAAAAGAAAATCATAAATATAAAAAAATATAGGCAAACAAGTGGAACTGTCACACAAATTGTAGATAGGATATATAGAATCTTTTGACAAATTTTATTCTTCTTGTAATTGAAAACTGATAGTTAAAGTCACTCAGTCACGTCTAACTCTTTCTGACACCATGGACTATATATATAGTCCATGGAATTCTCCAGGCCAGAATACTGCCATGGGTAGTCTTTCCCTTCTTCGGGGGATCTTCTCAACCCAGAGATCAAACCCAGGTCTCCCTCACTGCAGGCAGATTCCTTACCAGCTGAGCCACAAGGGAAGTCCAAGACTACTGGAGTGGGTAGCCTTATGTTCTTATAGCAGCTTGAGTGGACTGAGATAAGTATCCTGTACCTCTGAGTTGTACAGGTGTTGGCATCCAGCAGGTTTCTGTGTATTCCCTGCGCCAGCTTTATCAGAAGCCATTGGAGGCAGTCAAGAGATGGGTAGTGCCGGCATGGGGCAAAGCGCTGCCTGGCTGTACTTGGATGAAGCCAACCAGAGCCTATGCGCTGTGCACACAGAGTGGTTGCCACTGTGCTGCCTCGAGCAGGGGGAAGTAGCCTACATCCAGTCTGAGAGTCCCTTCAGAGCTCTCATATCTAACCATGCTGTGAATGATATCCAGTTCCAATTCTAAAAATGTTGCCTTGCTGATGACTAGAACAAGAGGAGATCCAGTGGGATCTGAATTAGTATGGTAATGGTGTGAATCATGGCGTTGCAAAGAGTCGGACACGACCCAGCGACTGAACTGAACTGAACTGAACTGAACTGAAGTGTGGTGGCTAGACCCACCCACTGAAGATTTGAACAAAAGTGTTAATGAAACACTGCACTGTCACCAAAACTGCCTGTTGGTCAGCCACGACGGGTCCTCACCCTCCTTTCCCATCACTCAATCTGCATTTTCCTCCTCCTACAGAAGCATTTCTTTGGTAGCTTCCCTGGTACCTGAGTTGGTAAAGAACCTGCCTGCAGCACTGGAGACCCGGGTTTGATCCCAGGGTCAGGAAGATGCCGTGGAGAAGGAAACAGCAAATCACCCCAGTATTCTTGCCTGGGAAATCCCATGGACAGAAGAGCCTGGAGGGCTACAGTCCATGGGGTCGCAAGAGATGGACACAAAAACTCAGTGACTAAACCACCGCCGCCACCACCACAGAAGCACTCTAACTCTGGGCTGCTTGCCTGGTGTGGGGGAATTAGACCTGCGTTCCCTTAGCAGACTTGTTCTTGTCCAATGATAGTGGTGGCGATTTCCTCTCAGAGTTAACTCCAGGGAATCCTGGAAGCATCTGAGCATCGCTCCTCGGTTCCAGATACATCCTTCCCTGCCCCATTGTGTAGAACAGTGATTCTCAAAGTGTGGTTTGCAGACTTTCGGGGGGTTCCCCCAAACCCTTTCAAAGGGTTCTGTAAGGTCAAGTCTGTTTTCCAGATAATACTAGGAAAGTAACCTGTGTTGCTGCTGCTGCTGCTGCTAAGTCACTTCAGTCGTGTCCGACTCTGTGTGACCCCATAGACGGAAGCCCACCAGGCTCCCCCTTCCCTGGGATTCTCCAGGCAAGAACACTGGAGTGGGTTGCCATTTCCTTCTCCAATGTGTGAAAGTGAAAAGTGAAAATAAAGTCGTTCAGTCGTGTCCGACCCCTAGCGACCCCACGGACTGCAGCCTACCAGGCTCCTCCATCCATGGGATTTTCTAGGCAAGAGTACTGGAACCTGTGTTAGAAGATTACAATTAACCCATGAAGATACTGTGCCCTGCAAGAGGGAGAGCAGGGCTCCCTGCTCCTTAAGTGTGGGCTGCACAAAGTGATATTCTTCTATAGAGAGCAGTGTGGAAAGGGGGATTGAGAGTTACTGGACCATAGCAAAATCTGAGATAGACAATTTCAACCCGGTGATCAAGGCCAACGTCAGTAGAGGTAAGTCATGTTGATAGTATACACCCTTGATAAGTAATGATGAGAATGGCATTTTATTTATGTAGTCTTCCTCCCACCCAAACTCATGAACTCACTCTAATCAAGAGAAAACATCAGATCCGTTCCAATTAAGGGGCATTCCACAAAATATCTGAACAAAATTCCGCAAAACTGTTGAAATCATCAAGACCAAGGAAAGTGAGAAAATGACACAGTCAAGCCTATGGACGCATGAGAACTAAATGTAATGAGGTATGTTGGGTGAGGTTCTGAAACAACAACAAAATATAGGTAAGAACTAGGAAAATCTGTATATAGACTGGACTTTAGGTAATAATAAAGTTTCAGTATTGGTTCTTTGGTTGACACACATGTACCTTACTGACACAAGATGTTAATAACAAGAGAAAATGGGTGTGAGGTTCTTGAGAACATATTGTACTGTCTCTGCAGTGTTCCTGCAAATCTAAAAGTATTCTAAAATAAAAATCTTACTTTAAAAAACTCACAAAAACATTTTTTTGTCTTTTTCCACTGTGCTGACATTTCCCCTGATATGTGAAAGCAATGGTGCCAGCATCTTGGCAGGAATCTAGGTGATGACATCAAACTATCGGTGGACCTTGTGTTTTCCGTTGCTGCAGTAGTACAAATGAGTGATTTTACTAAAGCTTGACCTTTGAGTGCTTTTCCTTTGAATATTCTGAGCAACAAAATGAGAAGGACACGCAGAGCTCCTCAGTGTACCAAAATACAAAGGTGGGTTGCATTGAAGAAGAGCTCATGCAATTGAGCTGTGACTTTAACAAGTCTCTCTTTTTTTTTTCATGGAACCCCATTTTTACTTGAAAGAATAACTGACAAATTACCGCTTTTCAGATGTATGGATTTGACAAACAGATGCTCAAAAAAGAATGAAGTGGGCCTGTCACTTCAGGGAAAAAAAGTTGACAGTCTTTATGGCCAATGATAAAACTTAAACAGAAAATTAGAATTTTGTATGATGGTCATTAACTCAAATGATACCCTGAAGCCCTGAATCTTTGCTGATTGGCACATTTACTTGTGGAAATTATTTTAAAGTTCTTAATTTTCCATGGCTTTCTAACAAATATTGCATTGGCAAAAAGTTAATAACATCCTAAGGAAAAACCCAACCTAAACTTTTGGCCAACCCAATAAATATAGCATAGTTAATATCTGAATGCATTTTTAAAACTACAGTTTACCAGTGGAGTGTCTTTTCTTCTTACTGTCCAAGTTTGGGTCTCTTTACCTGGGTTTGCTGGGGCTTCCTTCGTGGCTCAGAAGGTAAAGAATCTGTCCGCAATGCGGGAGACTCAGGTTCAATGCCTGGGTTCGGAAAATCCCCTGGAGAAGGGAATGGCTACTCACTCCAGTGTTCTTGCCTGGAGAATTCCATGGACTGGGAAATCTGGTGGGCTGTGATCCATGGGGTTGCAAAAAGCCAGACATGAATGAATGACTAACACTTTCTTTCACTTCCCCTGGGTGTGGTGAGTGCTGAGAGTAATTCCATTGTAGAGTACGGTGAAGGGACAGTAGCTGTTCCAACAGACCTGGGGATGAGAGTATTGTCCACGTTCTTATTTATCCAGAGGGAGTTTGATTCGCTACCCGGGAAACTGTCGATGGGCCTGGCAATTTGGAGAAAGATGAGGGATTTCCTAAGTGAAGCCTGAGTTGGGGGTCTGTGAAGTGATTTACTGAGGGGGCACTTGCATCAGAAATGGAGTAAGGACAGCAGGAAACGGGGGCAGCTACTGAGCAAGGACGTGGCCTTGGCTGGAGTCTAGCCTCTGCCTGATCCCAAGGGGAGCGCTGGAGTGTGAACCTCATCACAGAGCTGGTCGCCTTTGGGGCAACGGTTTGGCCTTTTGTACTACTCAGAAATTGGCGCCTGACTGCCTTGTATGTGGATGCGAACTTCTGGGCCAGAAAACTCATTGTCCCAAGGGTGGTTCTCCGGGAAAGGGCATCTGAGTCCTCAGCAGCCAACACTCACAGTAGCTGGAGACCAACACGCCAGCCCAGACCTGAGGCCAGGGTCCAGTGGGTGTCCACTGCAAGGTTTCAACAATCCCTGTTTGCTCTGAATCAAGATCTATAGTCCTAGGTGCTAGGAAGGCCCAGGATGACACCAGACCAGTATGCATGTTCTTCCCAGAAGGATTCTGTTTCTGTTGAGGCTCTGGCAGCAAGTCAAGAATGAGCCAGATCTTGGAGTTTAGACATGAGAGCAGACCTTGGGACCTCAAGCCCCTTTTGACCCTCACCACTCCGAAGACATCTTGGAAAAGTACAAGTGCAGTTGCGTGAACACCTGTGTATCCACACACACGGCATGCAGAGGCACACGTGAACAATGTGTAGGTCACACAAACAGATGCCCTTTAGGTCAGTGCAAAACGTTCATGGGAATGCATGTTCTAGGTGCTCCCTTGTGTTCTGTTCTAGCTGGTGAGAGTGGTTGTGCATCTCATGGCAGAACACAGTTACTGGGTTTTATGTTGTCGCAGACTTTGGACCTACAAGAAAAGACCACTAAAGCTAACAGCGAACTGGAGGATAAATGGAACCGAGGTGGATAAATCCCCTAAGAGAACTCCCTAGATATAAGGTCATCTTTGATGGACGGATGTTTCAGGTGGGAGCCACGAGAAAGGCAAGGGGTTTTCCTGCTTGGTTATCCGAACCTAGGAAAGCATTCCTGCGGAGTGTGTTGGTGGTGTCAGCAGGAGTTTGAACACAGAGGCCCACCCTCTGGTCCTCTTGCTTTCTGATAGGTAAGCTGAGAACGGACTCCACATATCTGGACCATACACACCTGGGCAACTGAAGCTTGAACTATCTTCACCCTGTCTGTCCTGTTGCTTGGTTGTAGAGAAGCCAAGGAAGCAATTGGAAGCAGTGGCTCCGTGAGCTATTTGTTCTTCCATCAAAACCTTCCTCCCTGAAGGGATTTCAGGCATTTCCATTTTGAGAACCACAATATTGAAACATTGTTGTTTTGGTGAAGCCTCTCTGACCATAAGTGAACTTTGCCTGGAAGTTTATTTTATGCCAGAATTTTACTGTCTAGAGAATACTTCATGTAGAATGTTTAATCAATATTTGGGGAAGCCAATCAGTTTTTCATGAGACAAAAATGCTATGATGGTAATATTCTCTTGGTTGCCTATTGTTTTTCTCTACCTAATAAGATAAAAAATATTTTCTCCATGAGCAAAGCGGTCATTTCCCCAAGCACATTGTAAACAGGAAGTCCACCATCTGTGGTTGCTTTTCTCCCTTCAGTCAGCAAACCACCTGCATCCTTAAATCAGCAGACCATGTTCACCATCATCCTGCCATACAAACGAAGGGAAAATTTGGCTTTTGGTGCATTTGTTTTGTTAGGAGATGACAGCAAGGCCCCTAAGACGCCAGTTTCAATACGAAAAAGATCTGTATCTTTTAAAAGAAGCAATATAAATTTGACTAGATAACAACTCTCTAGCTGAATAGAAGCAGGAAAATTAATCTTTGCGGTGAACATTGACAAGCCCATGGCAAGCATGTTACATGGGTTAACTCAGTTAATTTTTACAAAACCCCTATGAGTCAGGCTCTCCTGTTATTGAAGTGAAAGTATGACAGTGTTAGTAGCTCAGTCGTGTCTGGACTCTCTGCAACACCATGGACTGTAGCCCACCAGACTCCTCTGTCCATGGAATTCTCCAGTCAAGAATATTGGAGTGGGTAGCCATTCCCTTCTCCAGGGGTCTTCTCCACCCAGGGATTGAACCGAGTCTCCTGCATTGCAAGCAGATTCTTGACCTTCTCAGCCACCAGGGAAGCCAAGTCATTATCATTTTCAAAATGAAGAATTGAGGCAAAGATGAGTCACTCACGTAGGAAGAGGCAGAGCTGGGATTTGAACTCACTCAGCTTGAGTTCAGTGCTCACATTCTTTCTCAAGGCCTGGGCACTGATCCTTACAGGAGGAGAAGGCCGTGCCTAGATTCTCCAGCTAGGTGGATCTTCTCTCATGGAACACAGCACAGAGCCTGGGAATTAGAACAGTCATACTCTTCCTTTCTGCAGACATGGTGGAGGTCTGGCCATTGCCCACAGGATGGCGGTGATCTTTTCTGAGCAGAGTTGGGTGTTCAGGTGGGAAAGGGTGGGTTCCTCAAAGTCTGGTTGAGAGGAAGTGTAGTTTAAGGAGAAGAACATTGGGTTGGAGGTCAGGGAATGAATGAGGGCCCTCACCCAAGCTCCACCCTACATCAGCTGTGTGACCTGGGGCAAAGCACCTACCTTCTCTGGTCTTCATTTTCTTTACCTGCAAAAAGAGAGGTCTGGAGGACAGAAGCAGGTGTAGATATACATGGAGACGATCTAAGGCACCGAGGCTCATCTAAAGGGCATGATAAAGTTGGCTTCATTATCAATTTGGGAAGGAAAGATTGCACAATATATAGTCCTGGGTACCTGATAAGCTAGTCGAAAGTGAACTGTATTAGGCTCATACTTTACAGTCACAGTAGACTCTAAATGTATTAAAGAGCTACATGTAAAAATTCTTTTCCTTCAAGAAAAAATATGAATTATAAGCAAATGTTTGATTCACAAAAACAAAAGAAGAGTTTACAAAGGAAAAGATTTATAGTAACTTAAATTTAAAACTTTAATCCAAAAGGAACTTAGGGGAAATATTTGTCAGAAAGGGCTGAAGTCTCTTGCCAATCCTGTAAATTCTTATCAAACTGACACTGGTCTTCACTTATTTTACTAATTTTACTTGCAGTTTTTTGATAGGGCATGGGGCTAAAACTTTTCAAGTATTTGTTCTTCTTTTAAGCATGTGCTCATGGCTTCATCTATTATACTTTATTGGTTTGCTCATCTTCTTCTGTTTGAAAAAAATTCTTGATACATTAAAGAAACCAGCCGTTTTCTATTCTATGCTACAAAGATTTTTCTTTAATACACTGTTGGTATTTAGAAGTGTTGAAATGGAGGTTCCTTATGATGCTTTTTTTTTTGGCTAAAAAACACAATTCTATATACTTGAATCTATTTCTTTTCCTTTATAATTGTTGGTTTTCAAATTACATGATCTCAATATTATTAATGATTTCACTCAGAATAACTCCCCATCCTTTCATGATTTTATATTTTGCTTTTAAATATTTTATCCATCTGGAACTTATTTTAATATTGAGCATGGGCCAAAGATCCAACTTATTATTTTTTTTTAACAAATGTACCAAAATTGTTATTGAATAATTCATTCTCCTACTGATTGTAAAATGACACTATTATCATAAATCACATTCTAACACACTTATTTCTATTTCTTGACTCTCCTAGTCCATTGATCTGCCTGTCTACCCCAGGGTCAGTTCTACATTTTCTCAGTCCAGTCGCTCAGTCGTGTCCGACTCTTAGGGACCCCTCTGACTGCAGCACGCCAGGCCTCCCTGTCCATCAACTCCTGGAGCTTGCTTAAATTCATGTCCACTGAGTCGGTGATGCCATCCAACCATCTCATCCTCTGTCATCCCCCTCTCCTCCTGCCTTCAATCTTTCCCAACATCAGGGTCTTTTCCAGTGAGTCAGCTCTTCACATCAGGTGGCCAAAGTATTGGAGTTTCAGCTTCAGCATCAGTCCTTGCAGTGAATATTCAGGACTGATTTCTGTTAGGGTTGACTGGTTGGATCTCCTTGCTGTCCAAGGGACTCTCAAGAGTCTTCTCCAATACCACAGTTCAAAAGCACCAATTCTTCGGAGCTCAGCTTTCTTTATAGTCCAACTCTCACATCCATACATGACCACTGGAAAAACAATAGGTTTGACTAGACGGACCTTTGTTGGCAGAGTAATGTCTCTGCTTTTTAATATGCTGTCTAGGTTTGTCATACCTTTTCTAAGTCTGTCATAACTTTTCTTTTACTGGGAGTAAGCATCTTTTAATTTCATGGCTGCAGTCACCATCTGCAGTGATTTTGGAGCCCAAGAAAATAAAGTTTGTCACTGCTTCTATTGTTTCCCCATCTATTTGCCATGAAGTGATGGGACCATATGCTATGATCTTCATTTTTTGAATGTTGAGTTTTAAGCCAGCTTTTTCACTCTTCTCTATCACTTTCATCAAGCGGTTCTTTAGTTCTTCTTCACTGTCTTCCATAAAGGTGGTGTCATCTCCATATCTGAGATTATTGATATTTCTCCTGACAATCTTGATTCCAGCTTGTGCTTCATCCAGCCCAGCATTTCATATGATGTACTCTGCATAGAAGTTAAATAAGCAGGGTGACAATATACAGCCTTGATGTATTCCTTTCCCAATTTGAAACCAGTCCGTTGTTCCATGTCAAATTCTAACTGTTGCTTCTTTACCTGCATATAGATATCTCAGGAGGCAGGTAGGGTGTTCTGGCATTCCCATCTCTTTTAGAATTTTCCACAGTTCGTTGTGATCCACACAGTCAAAGGCTTTGGTGTAGTCAACAAAGCAGAAGTAGATATTTTTCTGAAATTCTCTTGCTTTTTCTATGATCCAACAGATGCTGGCAACTTGATCTATGGTTCCTCTGCCTTTTCTAAATCTAGCTTGAACATCTGGAAGTTCTCAGTTCACATACTGTTGAAGCCTGGCTTGGAGAATTTTGATCATTACTTTGCCAGGGTGCAAGATGAGTGCAATTGTGCAGTAGTTTGAACATTCTTTGGCATTGCCTTTCTTTGGGATTGGAATGAAAGCTGACCTTTTCCAGTCCTGTATCCACTGCTGAGTTTTCCAGATTTGTTGGCATATTGAATGCAGCACTTTCGCAGCATCATCTTTTAGTATTTGAAGTAGCTCAGCTGGAATTTCATCACTTTGGCTATTTTTTATACAGTCACTTTATAATGCATCAGTATCTGACAGAGTAAGTCTGATTCCTTTCCTTCTTCCCTTCCCTAGAATTTTCTGAGCTCTATTCCCACGTTTGTTCCCTTTGTCATGCTAATATTCCAAATTCCTGTGGGTTTTTTTAAACTAACTTTCTTTGAATTTGTGGATATATTTTGATATCATTCATATTTGCAATACATTTTCCCTGTAAAACATGGCATGCATATTATTTTTTAATTTTTTTTGAAAATTAAAACAGCACATGCACACAGAAGTTCAAATGCCATTACAATATTTATAGGGGAAACAACAGTCTCTTTTCATATGGACATTTACACGTGTACTCATCAATAATATTCATCCTACCATGTCTATCTTCTTACTGTGATAGGTGAGGAAAGAACCATTCCAATAGAAACAGAGAAAACGTTTAATAAAAGTAAACATCTGTTCATAATTTTAGGAAAAAAACTCATAAAATTAGGAACAAAAGAGACTTTCTCAATCTAATAAAGAGCATCTTAAAAATACACAGTTCAGATAGATTGACCATGAAAAGAAGGGTGGGGGGAAGACTCAAATATACTAAAATCAGTACTGAAATGGGGACCATTGCCACAGACCTTACAAAAATTATATATATATATATATATATATATATATATAGTTTAACCTGATCACGTGAATAAACTCCTGGAAAGACACAAACGACTGAAGCTGAATCGAGAAGAAACAGAGAATCTGAGCAGACCTCTACCAGGTAAAAGGATTGAATTATTAATCCAAAATTTTCTCACAAAGAAAATTCCAAAACTAGATGACTTCACTGGTCAATTCTATCAAACATTCAAAGAATTAACATCCATTTTCCACAAAATCTTCAAAAAGAAAAGAACACAGAGAAAAAAATATAATGAATCATTTCTCAACTCATTCTGTAAGACCATCTTTACTAAAACCAGACATCACAAGAAAACTACAGACCAATATATTTTATGCATGTAGATATGAAAATTCTCAAAAAATATTTGCAACCCAAATCCAGCAAAATACAAAAAGGATTATACACTATGGCCAAGTGGATCTAGTCCAAGAATAATATTTCCAATTGGGTTACCTTTATGCCTTCTGTTTCTTTTCTGAGACTTTCTTTATCTTTTTATTTTTTTCACAAGCATTTGTAATTAACAAAATTATTTGTTTTACTGATGTCTGCTTTAAAATCTGTGCCAGATAATCCTAACCTTTTTCATCTTGGTGTTGTTATGTATTTTTATTGATTTGAGATCTTCTTGATTGTCTGTGAGGTAATTTTTTAAAAACAGAAATCAGAACGTTTTGGCTATTGACCAAATGCTGCTCCTTTCTGGCAGAGTAAGGTGGGGAGATGGGGGTAGGCTGCAACCCTGTTACAGCCAGGAGAAGTCAAAGTACAGGATTCCCTTCGGGCTTTGCTTTTGTGTCTTGGAGCAACAGCTGTGTATATGTGCCTGTGCCAGTATGCATGTGTGTGGGGGGTGGTTGCCTGGGGGCAGAGTGGCTATTGTCGGAAAGTGTTCTGTTTTACTAGGCTGCTCCATTTCTTTGGCTTTGGGGGAGGGCTTTGCTTGGTTACCCTTGTTAGAGTTTCTGGATTGCCATATCGACATCCAGCTGGATATGCGAGGTTGAAACTGCAATACTTTGGCCACCTCATGCGATGAGTTGACTCACTGGAAAAATCTCTGATGCTGGGAAAGGTTGGGGGCGGGAGGAGAAGGGGACGACAGAGAATGAGATGGCTGGATGGCATCACCGACTCTATGGACATAAGTTTGAGTGAACTCCGGGAGTTGGTGATGGGTAGGGAGGCCTGGCATGCTGTGATTCATGGGGTCGCGGAGAGTCAGACACGACTAAGCGACTGAACCAAACCGAACCAAACCGAAAGAAAACCCAGAGAACCCACTGCTGTATGACCCACCTCCGGTCCCAAGTTCCCTAACGAGTCTGCCTTCCTCTTTCCATCTTTCAGAATCTCCTATGTTCATTTATATATAACACCCAGGGGTTTTAGTTCGACTTGGAGGCATAGAGAGAGGTACATCTACACCAACTTCCTGAGTAAATCTTCTGTAATTTTGAGCGTAGTATTTGATTCCATTTTGTTTCCTCTTGAAATTTATCATTTATCCTTTAAAAGTATTTTAATGGTTGCTTTGGGACTTACAGTATATATTTCTAAATATTCTATAGATGTTTAAAAATAACTGTGCCAGCTCAGGTGTCATGCAGCAAACTTATGGCAATTCCCCCTCCTGCTGCTGTCATTTATTTCTCTTACCCATAAGTTATAAAATTCCAGTGCATGGTTACGACTATTGCCTCAAACAATTTTCAGTTAAGAATAAGAGAGGTGAATTTTATTTTCCATTCATTTTTTTCCTTCTCCAACATGCTTCCTTTCTTTATGTGGTTCCAAGTTTCTCACAAAAGTTAAACATTCATTGCAGGGCAGGTCTGCTGGGTGTTAATGCCCTTGGTTTTTGTTTGTCTGAGAAGGTCTTTTGTTCTTCACTGTAGAAGAACACTTTTGCTGGGTATAGAATTCTAGGTTGGTGTTTTTCTTTCTTTCAACGCTTTCAGGATTTCCCAAGAATAGACTTCCAGATAGCCCAGAGTAGCCCGGCTGAGTCACAGCCCACACATCTTTGACCTTGACCTGCACTGCACATATTTCTGCCAACGGTATACATGAATCTGCCAACATCACCAAAACTTGTTTAGAGTTATTAATTTTGGCATTTGGTGGGGTGAAATTATATCTCGTTGACTTAATTAGCATTTCATTTAATTATCAGGGAGTCTGGGAACATTTTCATGTACCTACTGACCATGGAAATTTCTTTTTCTCATGAGTTACCTGTGCAGCTCTGTAGGTTATTTCGGGTTGTTGTAGGTCTCTTACCTTTTCTTTATGGATTTGAAAGACAACATTACACATTTTGCCAATCAATTCTCTGTCAGTAATTCTGCATTGTGAAAATCTTTTTCCAGTTTGCAACTTGCCTTTTCACTTGGCTTTGGGATCTACTGTTGCACAATGTTTTTCATTTTCATGAAATCTGATTTATTATTTTTCCTTAATGGTTTATGCTTTACTCCTCATTTAAGAAATTATTTTCTCTGTAATGTATTCAGCACAAGGTTTACCATCATTAGTTTTATCAGCTTTCTTTGAAGTAATTTCTCCAGGGTAATTTTTATTTTGCTAAATATTGAGTCTAATGCTTAATTCATTTTAAAACTCTCTTTACTTTTGTTTAGGAAGATTTTTAAAATCTTCCATGTGGCAAGGGTTTCTGTTTTTTTTTTTCCTTTTACTTTTTTTCCTTGGAGTATTACATAAATTTTATTGCATTACAGTCAGAGAATCTGATACGTATTTTTATGTCTTTCTTTAAACCTCAACCTAAAGCACAGTATTTGAGCATTTCCTGCCACTCATATGGAAGAAGAGTCAAAGGCATGACCAGTACATGTGTTTATGATTACACTGAGAGAGAATGGGTATCACCAGGCCCTAAGGAGAGGAAAAAACTATTTAGAGATTCTGCCATGAGGTGTAAAAATATTCTCATGTATATATTTGACCTCTTAATTCATGGTGCCTCTGCCTGCTCCAAAACTCATTGTCTGGAATTTACGTGATCAGGTTAGCAAGTAGCCCCTTAGCAATCCCACCCCACGCATCTATTTTTTGTACTGCTAGACTAAAACAATACAGAGCAATCTAGGTTAGCCCCGAGAAGACTTTGCATGGGAGAAAATAGGACTTTAATTGACTGTAATGTCTATCCCAACTGGCTGGAAATTCACTCCCAGTTCCACCACTAGCTGATGAGTTGGTCAGCCTTGCTTATAAGAGGGTCATGCAATGAGACCACCACATGGCAGACCCTGATAATCATAAGGCCAGAAATGGAAAAGGTTCCATCTCTAATATTGTGAGCCTTCTTCAGAATTGCCCTAGAGCAACTAAAGCATCAACTACAAACCCTCCCTCTCTACTGGGAAATGAATGACCTCAAACAAGATGCCCCCTCCCCATACTCTCAAAGAAGTTAAGAAGATCCCTCCCCAAATCACCTCTCCCTGATTTTTTTTTTTTCCTAATGAGTCCCAGGCGGATGGCAGAAACACAGCCAACTGAGGAGTATGTGGTACCTACTGATGGTCCTCAGACAGAAGCTGCCAAGATGGCAACTTAAGGGAAGGAAGGGGTGCAGATGATGTAGACCTGCCTGGAAGCATTCTTTGTGCCAATGCTGTCTCTAGGATACCGTATTTTCCCAAGGTCCCAAACCCCACAGAGTGATGTATATCCTGTTTCTTAATACATAGTTACTGAAAATTAATGACGATAAGCAGCTGCTTTCTATGTCTGCCAAGTATTTCATTTCCATTAATTTTCTTCTATTCTGAAAAGTGGTTGATTCATCCAAGGAAGACATCCAAATGTTAGATATTAGAACGTGGTGTTGCAAAACACTTACATCTAAGTCTCCCCTGGTTCCTTCTGCTTTTTAACTCTGTCATAACACAGCCCTCAACAACTAACAGATCTCATCGAACTGCAATCAATAACAAAGCTTTCTGATGACATTTATGCTTTTGAAAGTAGACAAGAGGAAGGAGTTGCCTGCATACTTTAGAACAGAATGTCAGCAAATATTTCTCTGCAATATCTTGCCCTTACTCCAAAGGCAACACTCTTTCACTTACTCCTCCTACACACACACACACACACACACACACACACATACTCATACACACATGTATGCATGCACTCACAGACACACACACATGTTCTCCTAGCATTCCAGATATTCTGGATCCAGACTCATCCCCTCAACACTGAGACTAAATCCTCTGTTTTCGGTCTCACTAAGGAAACCAAAATCATGCATTAAGCCCTTGACTAACATGTGGCGTCATATTGTTGAGAACTGGGTTCCAATTATCTTGCAAAAATCCTTAAATATAACATGTCCTATCTTTGCGCCTCACTGAAGTCCAGCACACTTTTTCCAGTGGGTTCATTCAGCATAATCACTTAGTTCTCCAAGGCTGAACATCTGATGAAATGGTTGATGATGTCAAGGGGATATTGCTTGAAAAAACATCTGACATTAAACGTCCACATCCCACGCAGTGCAATGTCACTCCAAGTAAACGTTTTGAGCTTATGATTGAAAGGTTATACTGGAGACTGAGACCAACCTGAGGGGACAACCTGGGGACTCCCACTCCACCCTCAGGAGAGCGCATGCTATTGTTCTGTCAAGTGGAGGGACAGGCAGACTCACTCTGGAATTCTTTCTTCCTCTATTTTCGTATAACTGCAACAGCTCAATTTAAATGCATATATGGTTTAGCTCTGCTATCCTTTCCTCAGCCAAGATAATGGGACACCTCTGTTTACTTTGCCATGAATAAGTGCATATTTAAGGAAAGTATTTTCACCATATAATGACCCTGCTGTAAATACATAATAAAAATATCAGATTTTAAAAATAGGTCACTGGGTAATATTTTCAAAGATCTCAAATCGGTAGATTGAAACGTAGAGGCATGCATTCAAAGTGCAAGCGGATAATGTCTACAGGCTGCAGAGGAACTAATTTTTATCCCAAGGGATTTGTGCAGCTGAGGAAAGGCTCTTCCGATTCAGCCAGCATTCCACTCACTGAAATTGAACCTGGATATTAAAGATAGAGGCGAGTTCCCTCAAAAGCACTAGAGCAGGACATAGCTGCTATTTGTGGCCTAAGTGGAATGCTTGCTTGCTGTTTCTCCCAGCAAGAATACTGGAGTAGGGTGCCATTTCCTACTACAGGGGATCTTTCCAACCCAGGGACTGAACTAGGGTCTTTCAGGTCTCCTGCATTGGCAAGCAGATTCTTTACCCCTGAGCCACCTGGGAAGCCCATTAAATGGGATGAGATGAGTGTAAATGATTTTGTTACTAGAGAAAAAAGGGATGTCTGGTGAGATATGCTGAGGTTTGGAGCCTTCATCTATAATTCTGTTTCAAGGAAGCAGAACCGGAATACGAAATGAATACATAGTGCAGGCAAGATGTGAAATGTTTACAGAAAACAGCGTTTACCCGAGAGAGAGAAGAGCAAGGAGGGTGACTGCAGGTCGGGCTGTATTCATCCAGCTCTTTTGTATTTTATTTATAGTATGGGTAGAGTCTTTCTCCTTTTATTTTTAAGATTGCCACTGATGAAGTATGGGAAAGCTATTGGGTTTTTCTAAATTGATACTTCCATTTCAATTCAGTCCCTCAGTCGTGTCCCGCTCTTTGCGACCCCATGGACTGCAGCACGCCAGGCCTCCCTGTCCATCACCAACTCCTGGAGTTTACTTAAACTCACGTTCATTGGGTCGGTGATGTCATCCAACCATCTCATCCTCTGTTGTCCCCTTCTCCTCCCACCTTCGATCTTTCCCAGCATCAGAGTCTTTTCTAATGAGTCAGCTCTTCACATCAGGTGGCCAAAGTAGTGGAGCTTCAGCTTCAGCATCAGTCCTTCCAATAAATATTCAGGATTGATTTCCTTTAGGATGGACTGATTGGCTCACCTTGCAGTCCAAGAGAGTCTCAAGAGTCTTCTCCAACACCACAGTTCAAAAGCATCAATTCTTCAGTGCTCAGCTTTCTTCACAGTCCAACTCTCACATCCATACATGACCACCGGAAAAACCATAGCCTTGACTAGATGGACCTTGGTTGGCAAAGTAATGTCTCTGCTTTTTAATATGCTATCTAGGTTGGTCATAACTTTCCTTCCAAGGAGTAAGCGTCTTTTAATTTCATGACTGCAATCAGCATCCACAGTGATTTTGGAGGCCCCCCCCCAAAACATAAAGTCTGACACTGTTTCCCCATCTATTTCCCATGAAGCGATGGGACCAGATGCCATGATCTTAGTTTTCTGAATGTTGAGCTTCAAGCCAGCTTTTTCACTCTCCTCTTTCACTTTCATCAAGAGGCTTTTGAGTTCCTCTTCACTTTCTGCCATAAGGGTGATGTCATCTGCATATCTGAGGTTATTGATATTTCTCCCGGCAATCTTGATTCCAGCTTGTGCTTCTTCCAGCCCAGCATTCCTCATGATGTACTCTGCATATAAGTTAAACAAGCAGAGTGACAATACTGAATCCATTTGTTGATTCTAATTCATTTTTAGCTCTTATTTTCATTTCTAGGACACCAATAACCATATCTATAAATTGTGAAGCTGTTTATACTCTATTCTAATATTCACATCTTCTGTTCATTTACTTTTTTAATGTGACTAGAATATGATATTGATTGATTAGTGATAAGAAGTGGCAGTTTTGACTTATTCCTGACTAAAAGAAATGCTGCAATAATGTCCTCTCTCGTCTAAGCCCACCGACAGCTATGGACAGTTCTCTGCATCCTGACAGGTTTCCACTTCAAACACCTTTGCCTCGCTTTTCTTCTGGAGTCTTCCTCCGAGGCTCTGGGAGTTTACTTGCCTGTGTGTAGAACTAGCTCTGAAAAGTGTCAGGGGAGCCAGCTACTGGGGACAGTCGTGAACAAATGGGGATGGGAGTGGGTGAAAAATGCCTTCTCCTCCTCAATCTCAGCCAGAATAATTCTGAGGAGGCTGCTTTACATGCATGTATTTACCTCTTCTTCTGTGATCTTTAAACATTTTGTTTCTTTTTCTGGCTTTTCTGCGATGCCTGAGAACGTCAATACAATTCTGAATCAGTTCAGTTCAGTTCAGTTCAGTTGCTCAGTCATGTCCGACTCTCTGCGACCCCATGAATCACAGCACACCAGGCCTCCCTGTCCATCACCAACTCCCGGAGTTCACTCAAACTCATGTCCACAGAGTCGGTGATACCATCCAGCCATCTCATTCTCTGTCGTCCCCTTCTCCTCCCGCCCTCAACCTTTCCCAGCATCAGAGTCTTTGCCAGTGAGTCAACTCGTCGCATGAGGTGGCCAAAGTATTGCAGTTTCAGCTTCAGCATCAGTCCCTCCAATGAACATCCAGGATTGATCTCCCTTAGAATGGACTGGTTGGATCTCCTTGCAGTATAAGGGACTCTCAAGAGTCTTCTCCAACACCACAGTTCAAAAGCATCGATTCTTTGGCGATCAGCTTTCTTCACAGTCCAACTCTCACATCCATACATGACCACGGGAAAAACCATTGCCTTGACTAGACGGACCTTGGTTGGCAAAGAAATGTCTCTGCTTTTTAATATACTATCAAGGTTGCTCATAACTTTCCTTCCAAGGAGTAAGCGTCTTTTAATTTCATGGCTGCAATTCTGAATAGGAGTACTGAAACAAGCATCTTTACCTTTGCTCTTCAAGGACTCTTTGGTTTGTTACTCCTTCACCGAAGATTTGCTAAACCCACTTTTATGGAATCCATCCTTGCTTAGCTTCCATTTCCAGGGAGAGTTGTGAAGACCTCTGCCCACTGAGCACGGTGGATTTTAATTTCGTTTTTTACAGTGATTTTTATCCATGTGTCTTTTCCTGCCTGGGTGTGATCTTTTTCAGAGTAAGAGGAGACTGATGGATTAGAAAAACGATAAACTGATCTAGATTCAAAATCCTCCTTTAGTACTTATTTCTTATGTAGGCTATTCAGTGTAGCTGAACTTCACAAGTGTCTTATAAAACAAGGATAACAACACATGGCTTGAAGAACATTTTAAAATCTTACCATCAAGGAAGTAGAGGGTTGGGGGATAATTCCATAGGGCACAAAAGCCTAAGGTTTGCCATGGGAAGGGATGCTGGCCGAAGCCGCTGCTCTGTCATAATGCCTGTGCTCTCTTACCCAAGCTGAGAACATGAGCGTGGACAGCAAGAAAACTCCCGATTCTCACTACCTCTCTGTTCCCCGATCAGCCCCCTCAGCTCACTGACCTGCTCCTCCTACTCAATGAAGCCGGGCTCATTGCTGCCTCAGGGCCTTTGCACGGGCTGTTCCTTCTGCCCAGAGGGCTCTTCCTTTTGCTATATTTGCAGGACAAGCCTCCTCACATCCTCCGTGCCCTTTCTTAAGACAATTTAACCCCCTCCTCCAACCTTTTATGTCTCCATTTTTCCTCCTTAATATTTTCCACTCATGATTTAATTAGAAATAATTGAATGTCTATTTTTATTCTTTGTCCATCTTTACCGCCCAGAAAGAGGGAGCTAGGATTTCTGTATTATTCAGTGCCGTAACCCCAGAACCAAGAATGGTGCCTGACACATAGCCAGCACTCATTAATGTTTGTTGAATGAATGAACTCTGCTTTGGTGTCCGGCCCCAGGCAAAGCCAGGACCTGAGACAGGGTCACACTGGCGACAGTGGATGGTTGACCTCAGCTGTCAGTTCAGTCCCATCTGCTCACAGCGATTGTGCTTCTGTGAAGGTGGAATAATAAACTCAACACACTGGCTCAATATAAGATGTTACGGAAAAGCCTGAACAAAACTTTTGGCCAACCCAATATTTTTCCACTGAGTCTTGGGGCACAAGGTTGAAGCCTCTTTGGATTGAATTTTGGATAAATTGGGGTGGGAATTGTGTACTAAGTTTGCAATGGGAAAGACAATGGTCTGAGCAGTTAATTGGAAACATAAAGGATGAAGACCATGTCTGTGTCTTGAGAAGGGCGGGGGGCAGGCTGCCCTAGTTTCGTTCCTCAACCTGGGTGGATGTGTATCACTGCTCAGCACAGTACGGGCATGTAGAACTACTTCCTCATGAAGAATGACTAACTGAGAAGCTTCAGTGTGCAACTCACTGCATTGTTTGCCCGTGGATGGCCACAGCCTTGCATTTCCTCTATTTTTCAGCCATTTTAAGTGGCCTCAGTCGCGTCCAACTCTGTGCAACCCTGTGAACTGTAGCCTGCCAGACTCCTCTATCTATGGGATTCTCCAGGCAAGAACGCTGGAGTGGGTTGCCATTACCTTCTCCAGAGGATCTTCTGAACCCAGGGATCGAACCGGCCTGCCCTAAGTCTAACCTGAATTGGCAGGCAGGTTCTTTACCACTAGCGCCACCTGGGAAACCCCTATTTCACAGCATTTGGATCTGATCCTACTGACACGTTATGGATTTTACTTGGCACATGATTCAAATTACCTGCAACTTACGTGCCCACAGAGCAAGATTCATTGCTTGCAGATTCCTTGATTAATTCTCACAGTTGGCCCAGAAGCAGTGTCAACATTTCCTAGCATGGAAGGCATAATTCTCTTTCCTTACCTTGGTCTTGGGCTTCAATGGTGGTTCAATGGTAAAGAATCCGCCTGCAATGTGGGAGACCTGGGTTCGATCCCTGGGTTGGGAGGAGGGCCTGGCCACCCACTGCAGTATTCTTGCCTGAAGAATCCCCATGGACAGAGGAGCCTGGCCGGCTACAGTCCATGTGGTCGCAATAAGTCGGACATGACTAAAGCGACTTATCATGCGCTCATGCACACACCTTGGTCTTAGGAGCCATTCACTCTTGCAGAGACTCTTCCAGCCCTTGTCCCTGCTCCTCCATGCCCAACCCATGACTGTCTGCCTTTTTCTTATATTCTAATCCCTGCCGCCCTCTGAAGTTATTATTTTCTTGCTTCTTCTTAGAGAAAATAGAGTGTTCAGGGATTTACTGAGTCAGGGAGAAGAGGGTCAGGAGTGGTGGTGAGGATTGTTCACCCGTCTTTGGAAGGAGTCATCCTCAAACCCAGCAAGGCTTTTCCTGGGGTGCACTTTCAGAAGAGTGCCCTCCAGGGTCGCCCCCATCACCGCGAGGTGTCAGTCTCCATGAGGCGAGTGAGAAGTTCCCTCCATGCGGCACCGTCTTTGGTGCCAGGTGATCTAGTGTCTGCAGCTTGTCTCCAGGAATCGGGGCTGCACGGTGTCGCTCACACAGTGCCCTGTCCCGCCCGGGCTGTGCGAGGATGGCTCACGCCGATTCCTCAGCTGCTCACTTGGGGGTCTATCTATGGAGGGCTCAGAGAGCAGTTAAGAAGGCAGATGAGGGCCTTTGCCAAGGGGAGACGGGGACACGAGAGAGGCCGGGCCTGGGGCCTGCCTCCTGCCCCGGAGCCAGCAGGCAGAGGACTCGCTCCCTTCCACCCCCCTTTGCCAGCTCTGCCACGGGGCCACCAGAATCACAAAGACTAACCATCTCCAGGCTGTACACTAAGATTTTTCCAGTCCCATAAAGGGAAAATAAAATCAAAAGCCACAGATGACATTAGGTTTGGAGCCTCTGTGTACCCACTAATCAAAGCCATGTGCACGGGCAGCACGATTACGATGGGGAAAAAAAGAAAAGAAAAAACCCAGCCTCCGATTTGTTCACAGAGATGCATGCATGGCAACAGACATGATGCAGCTCTGCTGAGGAGGCTGGGCGCACACTCAGAGTATGCAGGGTGGGGGTGGCAGTCCAGCTGGGAGCATACATGCATGTTATTGATCTCATCCGCATGTGGGCTTCCCTCGAAGGTCAGCGGGTAAAGAATCTGCCTGCAATGGGGGGTCCAATTCCTGGGTGGGGAAGATCCCCTGGAGAAGAAAATGGCAACCCATTCCAGTATTCTTGCCTGAAAAATCCCATGGACAGAGGAGCCTGGCGGGCTACAGGGTCACAAGAGTTAGCTACTAAACCACCACCACCATCAGCCTATGTTTGTAATTCTCAGACATCATTTCCTCTTTCTTTTGGAGGAAGTGGGGTCTGTTAGGAGAACTGCCTGTGATTTTTCTCCAACTTGGTCTTGTCTCTATCCCAGCAAAGGGCAACGTTAAAGACCTCTAGAACAGAGTCTTTAGATTTTTTTCAAGGTGGAAACATCCAAACATTCTACTGAATCGTATACTGTGTCAGGAAGCAAAGCAGGGCTTCCGGTTCAGGTGGCTGTGAACCCCCTGTTGGCTGTCTCTGCACTCAGGGGCATCCAGGATGCTATGACCATCCTTCTTGGGTGGCCCATGGTTCTCACAGGCCACAAGTCACACCACTCAAGGGGACTCTTTCCAGATTACAGGCTTTATTTGCAAGCACTCCTGGAAAGAACTCTACTACAATCTGAATAACATAGTCTCCTCTCCTTGAACCCACTCACAGATAGAGTAAGGATGGTCTGTGAGGTAAAGAAGAGCTAGCTTTCTGGTGCCACGGGGAATGTCGCATGATGTGGGTATTTAGTTAGATGCCGCTGAATTCTGTTAAGAATGAGACATACCCCTGTAATACCATGAAAATCCAAAATACACTACGTGCCCTTGAATCCAGTGTCCCCCAGCAGGCCCTGTTGTCCAGTTCTCTCCCGTTTCTACCTCATCTTTCCTCACATTTAAGAAACACATTTTCCCCAAGTTCTCCTAGAGCATCTCATTGTATGAGTTTGTATGGCCCCTTGCACATTAGGAATTTAAATTGTTTGAATATGTTAGTGGTTGAATATATGTTGGATGAATGAAACTATCTCTCTTTTTCTCCTACAAAGAAAAAAAGAGTCTGGAAAAGAGGTAATTTAAGGCTTATAAAATGCGATTTGACAGGCAGTTTTCGAGTTTTCTGGTCAGTTTCATCGGGACTTGAGCGTGGGCAGCTCCAGCGGCATGAGGGGCACGGGGCCTGGGCGTGCCGTGACGGTAGCCCTGCTGCCCAGTGGCGCTCCGCTCAGTGACCTCACCCCCAGGCCTGAGGTCCCACGGCTCGCAGGAAGCCGTCCTCCATCTTTCTATTGAACTACAAGCGTGCTTTCCTGTGAATACACGTACAGGTAGTTTCAGTGATAAAGAACCTGCCTGCCATGGTAGGAGACACAAGAGACATGGGTTCAATCCCTGGGTCAGGAAGATCCCCTAGGGGAGGAAATGGCAGCCTACTCCAGTATTCCTGCCTGGAGAATCCCAAGGACAGAGGAGCCTGGTGGGCTACAGTCCATGGGGCCACAAAGAGTAGGACATGACTGAGAAACTGAACACACAAAATATTTTATTAATATAAAAATGGGGCAGATTTTACATGCTGTTTTGTGATCCTTTTAATTAAAATGAATATAATAAATCAAATATCTCTCCACGTGAAAAGTGTGCCTCTGCTCCATCATGTCCAAAGACACCCCCCAATTCCACTGTGTGACTGCTTTGTTCGTTTATTTAAACTCAGATGGATTTGCAGACCATTTACAGAGACGAAGGCTCGGGGTCTCTGTCTCCATGGATCTTCCAAAGCCCCGTTCTTACTTCTGTATTCCTAAGTTTATATTGCTTTTCTTAAATCAGGCTTCTTGACACGCATCAGCTTCACGTCCTGTAAAAGTGTCGTTAGGGCCATTTTACATGTTCGTCCGCACCCTGACTTCCTTTTCACTCCTCATCCTTTTCGTCCACCTGCCCTCAGGAGGAAGCACCTGGCAATCTTGACAGGTCATCACAGGGTCACTTTGAGAACCCATCTGTTACGCACTGTGCTAAGTCAGTTCGGTCGGGTCCAGCTCTTTGTGACCTCGTGGATTGTAGCCCGCCAGGCTCCTCTGTCCATGGGATTCTCCAGGCAAGAATACTAGAGTGGGTTGCCATTTCCTTCTCCAATGTCCTTCCCCATTATGCACTGAGTCCCCCCAAATTAAAATGGTGGAAGCTTAACTCCCACAGTGATGGTATTGGCAGGCGAGGCCTTGGGTGATTAGGTCATGAGGGTGGAGCCCTCCTTAATGGAATTGGTACTCTTAGAAAAGAGACCACGGGGAGCTCCCTGTTCCTTCTACCCTGTGAGGAAACAGCAAAAATTCAGCTGAACCAGAAAGAGGACCCTCACCAGACACTGAATCTGCCCTCACCTCAATCTTGGGCTTCCAGCCTTCAGAACTGTGAGATAGATGTTTGCTATTTAACCACCTCCCCACTCCAGTACTGCCTGTAGAATCCAGTGGACAGCGGGGCTGGTTGGTTACAGTCCATGGGGTTGCAAGAGTCAGGCATGACTGAAGGGACTTAGCATGCACGCACACACACCACTCGGTTGATGGTGTTTTTGTTACAGCAGCTGAAACAGACTAAGACCCCATCTGTGGTTAAATACTCTTTCAGGGCAAGGAAACAACCGATGCCTAGAAAGGGAGAGGCCAGGACCCATGGTTCTGGACCCTGACTCCTTGAGGGTCACCAGGTTGCTTGCAAAAATCTCATCAAAGACTTCCCTGGTGGTCCAGGGGTTATAAATCCAGCTGTCAATGCGGGGGACACAGGTTCCATCCCTGGTTGGGGACGATCCCACATACTACAGGGTTAAGAAGCCAGCCCGCCACAACTACTGAGCCTGCCCTCCAGCACCTGTGCTCACCAACAAGAGAAGCCATGCAATGAGACGCCCGGGCTCTGCAGCAAAGCGTAGCCCCCACAACTAGAGAAAGCCCATACACAGCAACAAAGACCCATCACAGCCAAAAATAAATAAATGCATAAAGAAATAACATTTAGTTAATAAATAACTAAATTAAAAAAATCTCACCCCTCAACCCCCCAGATTATTCCAGTGGGGAACCAAGGTGGAGAACCATCTCTAACTGGAGACTCCTCTAGTGGCAGGGGAGATGATGTTCCAGCCCAGGCCATGAGACAGTATTCCAGGATCCAAGGGGAGAAGGCACAGAAGGCAGGGTCTCAGCTCTGAATAATTCCCTTCTTAGTCTTCCCAAAGTCTTTGAGGAATAGATAAAGAAAAGGTGGTACTTATACACAATGGAATATTACTTGGCCATTAAAAAGGACAATGCTGTTTGCAGCAACCTGGATGGACCTGGAAATTGTCATACTGAGTGAAGTAAGTCATACAGGAAAGGGGAAATATCATGCAACGTCCCTTATGTGTGGGATCTAAAAGTAAATGATACAAAGGAACCTAGGAAACAGAATCAGACTCACAGGTTTAGAGAATGAACCTGTGTTTGCCAGAGGGAAGGGTGGGGGTAAGGGATAGTTGGTTGGGATGGACGCGTACGCACCACTGTATTTCAAATGGATAACCAACACGGACTAACTGTACAGCGCAGAGAACTCTGCTCCATGCTATGCTGCAGCCTGGATGGGAGGGGAGTTTGGGGGAGAATGGACACATGCATACCTATGGCTGAGTGCCTTCACTGTTCATCTGAAATTATCACAGCATTGCTTGTTAATGGGCTATCAGTTCAGTTCAGTCGCCCAGTCGTGTCCGACTCTCCGCGACCCCATGAATCACAGCACGCCAGGCCTTCCTGTCCATCACCAACTCCCGGAGCTCACTCAAACTCATGTCCACAGAGTTGGTGATGCCATCCAGCCATCTCATTCTCCGTCGTCCCCTTCTCCTCCCGCCCCCAACCTTTCCCAGCATCAGAGTCTTTTCCAGTGAGTCAAAATGGGCTATACCCCAATACTAAATGAAGAGTTTAAGGAAAAAGAAAAGGAACTGAGGGTGCAGCTTTGTGTCTGGGAAGAAGAATGAACAAAGGTTTTTTTTTTTCAGATGTTCATGTGCATGGACCACAGTCTCCCATGTGCTATAGAAAAGTTTAGGATTTTGCTAGGTGTTCTCACTGCTTCTTAACAAAGACGACAACGTTATTCTGGGCTTCGGAGCTGCAGAGTCTAGCCAAACTCAGAAAGCTCCGCCAATTCAAATAGACTTCCCTTTAAAATAGCATGAAGCATTCTCCCTCTCCACCCAGATTTATGGGTTTCCAGCCCTTTGGTACAACCAAGTATCAACACAGCTTCTGATCCGTTTCAATCCCCCAACGGGTTTGAAGCTGCCTGTTTGGCTGCCACTCTCGGTCTTGCTGAGAGGACAACGATGAAGCCTTCAGGCTGGGCAGAGGCCACAGGGCGAGTCCCTTCCTTCTGCCACTCTGTTGTAATTGCCTGTAAGAACACTAATTCGTGCTGGCCGAAGATCTGTACTCTAGAAATCAGATATGTTACTCAACACTTTGATTTATTTTGATTTATCTTAGGATCATTAAAAATTAAGTGAGAGAGAAAGAAGCACAATAAATAGAATTCTTCTTGAAAGAATGAAAATCCTCTGGGGATGCCTTTGGTTTTTAGAACAGAAAGCAGGACTGGCTTTTCGGTCTCTGGAGACCATCTGTGGGTCTCAGCAACACAGCTGAGCAGGGGACCACAGGCGAGCAGAGAGGAGAAGCTTGACTTACAAGGGTTTCAGTGCTGCTCTCCCGGATAGATGGGAGCGGACAGGCCAACAATGGAAGAACGGGCCTCTTTTCCCTCAAAGCTCCGTCGGAACTGAAAGCGCATGCGGTAATGACGGCTTTTCAGCACTGTGGTTCGGTGATTTTTCCGGGGGGGAACTGGTTCATGGTGGAGTCTGTGGGCGATGAGTTAGGAGTTAGGAGCCAGGGAGAGATGACGTTTCCTTGCACTTAGTCATTCAGTTGTGTCGGACTTTGAGACCCCATGGACCACAGCCTTCCAGGCCCCTCTGTCCATGGGACTGCCCAGGCAGGACACTGCAGCAGGTTGCCATTTTCTCCTCCAGGGGATCTTCCCGACCTAGAGATTGAACCCACATCTCCTGGGTCTCTTGCACGGCAGGCAGATTCTTTACCCACTGAACCATCAGAGCCCGAGCTGAGGTTTGACAGCAAACATTTCCGTCACGTTTGTGCAAACTTTCAGGGACCATCGGAGTGAGACTTTTCAGAAGAATTTTCCATTGCCTTCAGAGGCAACATCAAATTCTTGCTAAAGAGAAAAGAGAGCTGGTCTGATGATGCCAGGATGTGATGTATTTCGGGGGCCTTTCTTTCGTCATGTGAATTCAGGCAATTTTCTAAGGGCCACTCAAGACAGCTGCTGTTCCCAAAGCACAGAGAACTGTCAGTTTCACAGGACTTTCTCTGCAGTTCTGGGGCCTCTCCCACGCCCTCATTGCTATGCACAAACTCCTTCATTGTGGAACATTTCATTTCCTGGAAAGTGGCTGAGCCAGCAGAGCTGCAGGCCCAGATGTTACCCAGCACACTCGAGACAGGACCCGAGTTCACAACACCTGTGTGAGTGCTCCGGGTGAGTGCTCCGGGTGAGCCCCCCGCCAACTCCCGCCCAGTCCGGGGAGATGCCTGTTCACAGTATGCTCATGACCCCAGTGTGGCTGGAGACCGACTGCAGCCGTACCTCCCAAGGTGCCCTCCCCGCCACGGAGCCTCCGCCCTGGGAGGAGCCACAGCTTTCCCGCTTCCTCTGATCTGTCCCTCCAGTGTGTTTTTCATGTCTTGTATCAAGTGTGTCGCCCTCGTGAGAAGCCCTCCCTCCAGATGCGTCTGACCAAGGAAGCGGTTCCACATGGCATCCTCCTCACAGACCAGAGCCTGCAGACAGTTCCAGAGCCTGGACTGTGGCGACAGCGACCTCAAGAGCAAAGCAAGGAGCGTTTTGAAACATGTGCATTACCATGTGCAAAATCAGATAGCCAGCGGAGATTTACTGTGTGATGCAGGGAGCTCAAATCTGGTGCTCTGTGATAACCTGGGGGGGTGGAATGGGGTGGGAGGTGGGAGGGAGGCTCAAGAAGGAGGGAACGGATGCATCCCTATGGCTGATTCATGCTGATGTGCGGCAGAAGTCAACACAACGTTGTAAATGAATTACCCTCCAATTAAAAATAAATTAATTAAAGAAAAAAAAAAAAAGCAACGAAACAGAGCCAACAGGCCTGCTGAATTGCCCAAATACCCAGGAGATTGCTCCAAACGTTCCAGCTGTGGTCAGTTCCCCCTCACTGACGGAACACAGGTTGACCTGCCCCAGGGATAAAGCAAGACCCTGCCTGGTCCTCCTGGGTCACTGCGGTGCCGAGGCTCAGTTATGCATCAATAGCAGCTGTTCGAGAGGAGTGGTTTGTGGCAGGTCCAAACTCTTCTCTCCCTGACCTTGGGTGCTTGAGGGGTTGGGGGTGGGGCATTAGAAACTGAGACTTGCAGCTCAATGCAAAGGCCAAAGGTGAAGGTTCTGAGAGTAGCTGGAAAGAGGCTCTGGAAAGCTGCTCCCTTCCTAACACTTAAGACCTGTGAATGTTAGTTTGTGTGGGTGTGTGCTCTGTGCTCAGCTGTGACTGACTCTTTGCAACCCTATGGGCTGTAGCCCTCCAGGCTCCTTTGGCCTTGAGATTTCCTATGCAAGAATACTGCAGTGGGTTGCCATTTCCTTCTCCAGGGATTTTCTTGACCCAGGGAGCAAACCCAGGTCTCCTGTGGCTCCATGCTTTGCAGGCGGATTCTTTACCCGCTGAGTCATCGGGGGAAGCCTGAACGTTAGTTTATGCAAAAAAAGGGGAGATCCTCTGCAGGTGTGCCTAAAGTAAGGCTCTCAAGATGGAGCGGTTATCCTGGGTTCTGTTGGTGGACCCTAACTGCAATCATGTGCATCCTTCTGTGGGGGGTGGAGGGAGATTTGACACACAGAAGAGAAGGTGGCGGATCACAGAGGCAGAGTTTGGAGTCAGAAGCCAAGGACTGTGGCAGTCACCAAAATCTGGAGGTTGTGTAGGATGGTCCCCCTGAGCCCCCGAGGAAGTGCGGTCTGCTGAGACGCTGTGATCTCAGCCCAGTGATGCTGGCTTTGAACGTCTGGGCTCCAGAACTATGAGAATAAACGCGTTGTTTTAAGCCACCAAGTGTGTGGCCATTTGTCATGTCAGCTACAGGATACCACTAACACAGGGGGCAGAGGGAACAGGTCTAAGGGTGGGGTCTTGGAGATGACTTGCATTTAAGGGGGTGGTTGTGAGCATGTAGTAAAAGAAGTCAGCGTCAAAAGACAGGGGTTGGGATGATAGACCACAGGCCGGAGTCACACTGAGATCTCCCTCCCCACGGCATCCAGCCCAGATAAGGCATCTCCACTGTGAGAGTCTCCTCCTAACATGCCCAGAACCGAGCGACATGGGCTCTGGGTCCATCAGGCTCTAACTCAACCCAGATGTATATATCTGGTGAGGGACACATCCTCTCCCACTTAGAAAGGTTGATACGATAGCTCTCGAGAGTCCTTATTATCAGCTAATGTGTTTTTAGCGGTCTGTGTGCTCAGCTAGGCCTGACTCTGTGCGACCCCATGGACTGCAGCCCTCCAGGCTCCTCTGTCCACGGAATTCTCCGGGCAAGAATACTGGAGTGGGTTACCATTTCCTTTTCCAAGAGATCTTCCTGACCCAGGGACCAAACCCGTGTCTCGAGTCTCCTGCATTGACTGGCAGATTCTTCACCACTTGTACCACCTGGAAAGACCTTTATTAGCTAGGTGAATGGCTAAATGGATTCAGGGAGAACTGCCTCTTACTCTGGAGAAGGCAATGGCAACCCACTCCAGTACTCTTGCCTGGAAAATTCCATGGACAGAGGAGCCTGGTAGGCTGCAGTTCATGGGGTCGCAAAGAATCAGATACGACTGAGCAACTTCACTTTCACTTTTCACTTTCATGCATCGGAGAAGGAAATGGCAACCCACTCCAGTGTTCTTGCCTGGAGAATCCCAGGGATGGCCAAGCCTGGTAGGATGCCATCTATGGGGTCACACAGAGTCAGACACTACTGAAGCGACTTAGCAGCAGCAGCAGCCTCTTACTCAGTCCTGTGGGGCCACAGTGAGTGAGTTATGCGAACAGCCTGATCTTTAGGAGTGGGAGTGGCTGGGAAGCGGCCTTTGGAAGAAGAATCATTGATCCACCTCACCTGCAACCCAGAAAAATTCTACCCATTCTTCCAGGTGCCTTCTGCCTTGGAGGTGGGAACTGGAGACCTCAAGGGACCCTGAAAAGACCTCTGTGGTCCTCTTCCTTCCCGATGGAGGTAGGCCATCACACATGCCTCGGGTGGATGCTGCCTGCAGGGGGAAGTGGGTTAGGTCCCACATTTTCTTTGTAGCTCTTGGGCTTCATGCAGCAGGATTCAGTTTACCATGCTCATCCATGGCACGGTGAGGAGGGACGGATGTGAGGGGTTAGACCCCGCTGAGAATTTTGGGCCACCCATGGAAAAGACATGGCTGGTCTTCAGATATCTCAGAAGTGGGCAGGTTCCTGGGCTGTGAACGGGGTTGCTGGCCATCATGTCTGAGGCCAGTGAGCTAAGAGCATCACACCAATCCCAGATGTTCGTGGGAGATTGGTGGAAGGTTGCTTTTCCTTGCCTCAAGGCAGTGACATCTGAGTCTGCTGTTTCTTAACTCTCTCCCTTGTCTGGAACTCAGACCCCTCATCTTTGTTTCTTTGTTCCCTCGAGCTGAGTTTCCTGGGAGCCTTCAGCAAAGGAGCTGAGAAAATGTCTGATTCCCAGAGTTAACAGAATTACCATAATGTCCCCAGAAGACTACTCAGCTCTTAGTTCAAATGTCAACAGTATAAATACTTCCATCCCCTGAGTCGAGACTCTTCAAAAGCAAAACTAGTCCTTCCTTAGGTCAGCAGTCCTTGGCTTGTGGTTGCAACCCCCAGGGGGACGATCTAGTCACTGGCAGAGTGGGTGAAAAATTAGGAACAAATGTCTTGGCGTGATGACTGTCTGCGATCTGCAGGGACAGAGGCATCCATGGGATTCAGAGTCTGAGTCACTCCAGGGGCCATGACAACAGCTGAACCATGTGTCCAAGAGGCATCGCATGGGGTGACTCAACCTTAGGGCCTCCCACGTCTCGGGTGTCCTATTTGCCTGCTGTTTCCTGGCCACGGGGGCACCCACACAGTGAAGGACGGAACACACAGGGGCCCACAAAATTGCATTTCCCACAGCTCAAAGAAAGTACCTGGGGTTTCAGAATGAGTCAGAGCAGGGCAAGCTGGGTGAGGGTTTTCGGATGACTTTTTCTTTTATTCCAAGGAACTTGAATGCTTGCAAGCTGTGAGCTCAGGCTTGGCCAAAGAACCCCAGAGAAGCAAGAATTAGAAAAGATGTGACTGCATTTAAAAGTTAATCTTGCTCTCCTAAATCAAGGAATCCTTGAGCATAACAGCTTGGAGAGGCCTGTGCGGAGAGGTGGACCATAAAACTTCCTAGACACTTGAACAATGAGCATTGAAACTGCAGGAAGACCAGTGCTCCCACTGAAACGGGCCAGGCTGGCTTCCTAGCGTCCCCACACCCCACCACCTCTAGGACAGTGAATGTTCTCCAGGCAAACAGAGACCTGGAGTCCAGCCCGCTGGTTGCTCCAAGCTACCCTGAAGACGCTCTGACTGCTCCTCAAGCCCTGGGGCAGTCAGCTCAGTCCTCTGGAGTTCCCCTGTTGAGTCCTACCCCCAAATGTGTGGAAAAGAGCAAAAGGAAAGTGACTAAGTAAGAGGCAGGCTCATCCAGTCCCCGCTGGTCCCCCATTTCCTCTTGTGTCTCAAGTCACCGTCATGTGGAAGAGAATGTTTCCCAGTGACGGGCTGGGCAGAAACTGGTGCTTGCGGGTGAGACAAGCTGGACGGCTGGAAACACGGAGGTGGTGAAGGAGTCCGAGGGGATCTGGGTGAGGCAGGCAGAGTCATTATGGGCTCGGTGCAAAGAGCCATCGCCTGTGCTGTGGGTCAGGAGGGGAACAGATTAGATGGAGGCTGGTATTGGCCACCTGCCCTCTGTGGCTCTCGCTCAAGCTCAGGGCTCCCACTCAGGAGTATCTAGTTGATGGATGCTCCTCTACTTTTCTATGTGTCTTCAGAGACTTAAGACACAGGCTACAGGACCTCTGACAACTCTCCTATGTCTCCAAATATTAATATGTGGCGAGTTATTACCTGTCAGCTATGGTGCTGACATTGAGCAAACAGCAGCAAAAAAAGATCAAAAATAAACAATAAGAAACAAACAAAAATCTCCCCAGAATCCTGCCATTATAGACCTTATATCATAGTCAGAAAAGACCAGTTTAAAACAGCATAATGAAGAGGTCAATGTCACCCCTGTCTCTTTGTGCGTGTAAAGGGTCACACAGATCTTGGAACCTTCCTTACATCATTTGCAGATAGAACAAGTTGTCCTTGAATGAGGTCCCTTCCTCCCCCTGCATTTGATGCTTTAGGACTTGTTCCTTGCCTGAATCCGGTTCATGTTGGGAAGGACACAGTTGCGCCTCCTACAAGCCTGACCAAGAGGGAGAATGGCAGTCACTCTGCAGCTCCTTGTTGCATCTGGGTGGTCTGCCTGGCCCCGGACTCACCAATGAAGCAGATGGATTTTAGGGGGAGTCACCACACATTTAGATTCGAGGCACGGCTCGTATTAGAAACTATTATTATGGCATTGCTACTACCCAATGCCCCAGTTCATCCGGGGGACAGGTGATGGGAGCGAGGACCGCAGACACAGCCATAGCAACAGAGGGAAATGAAGACAGATGAGGTTTTGGAGACCAGCCTATAGGGTGCCCTAATGCACTGCTCGTCAGGGATAGAGGGAAAAGGAACATCAAGGAAAACCCCGTGGATGGATATTTGGCTTGAGCAATTGCATATTATCAATATATGGATGACGAAAGAAGTGGTGTCAGAAGTTGTTAGACAAAAATGCTAAAATGTCAGTGTTTAGTTTCGATCATCAATTTTCGCCGAATCACTGATGATTCAGCCTAGCTGCTATTGACGCTGGCATCCTGAGGGGAAAAATACATTATAGGGTATCAATTTTCCCCCGAAGTTGAAACAGTCAAGGCTAATTAAAAAAAAAAATCTCTATGATAATTATAGGTAAATCACGAGTAATTCTTTTAAAAGAAAGCACAAAGGAAAAAATAACCCCCAAACTTCCATTATTGTTCTTTAACTTCTTTACTCATAAATTCCCCTTCTCTAAACATAAAAGATTTTAATTTCTAAATAAAAGGAAAGTTGACTGAACCTCACACACCACCACCCCGCCCCCCACTAGACAAGCTAGAAAAAGAGTCTCAAATTGGAAACAGAAAGGGCGCAGATGAACAGGGTGAAGTTCAAGATGAGTGATACAGGGATGTTCTGAGCTTGAAGTCCTTCCTAAGCATCAAAAACTAGCCCTCACCCCAGCTCCCTGCTCCCAGCAGAGCTTGCTGAAAGGGTCAGCATCACTCCTACTGACTCCTCGAACCAGTGAGGAGGAAATAGCTTGGGAGGATGTCTGGGAGGAGGCAGTCTAGAGCTAGGGAAAATGTATGGCATTTGGAGCCATGGTCAGTCCTGACCTCCATTACCTTCTAGTGAGGTCTTTGGGAAAGTAATTTTTCTGAGCCTGGTCTGAAAAACAGATTCGGCCACAGACCTCCCTGACTTTTCTGATGACTCAGCATTGTGTACAGGATGCACTCGGCACAGTGCCACCCTGTATGGAAAGCCAATAAACACGCAGAGCCCAAGTCAGGCTCTTCAGAGGACTGTGACTTAATGGTAGAATTCAGGGACTTTAGAGCACACAGGGGATTTTTAAATTTCTTTTTTTGGATAGGAAAACCTCCTTTTTTAAATTCATAGGATTCTTAAAAAAATTTACACATAGTATTTACCAGTGGAATACAGAAAAGTAAAATTAAAGAGCATCTTTTTTACTACCATGATTCAAGGGCTTTATGTTAAAAAAATGTTAAAAAGTTCAGTTCAGTCACTCAGTCGTATCTGACTCTGCATTCCCATGCACTACAGCATGCCAGGCTTCCCTGTCCATCACCAACTCCCAGAGCTTGCTCAAACTCATGTCCATTGAGTTGGTGATGCCATCCAACCATCTCATCTTCTGTCATTCTCTTCTCTTCCTGCCTTCAATCTTTCCCACCATCAGGGTCTTTTCCAATGAGTCAGTTCTTCACATCAGGTGGCCAAAGGATTGGACTTTCAGCTTCAGCATCAGTCCTTCCAATGAATTTTCAGGACTGATCTCCTTTAGGATGGACTGGTTGGATTTCCTTGCAGTCCAAGGGACTCTCAAGTGTCTTCTCCAACACCACAGTTCAAAATCATCAATTCTTCAGAGCTCAGCTTTCTTATAGTCCAACTCTCACATCCATACATGACTACTGGAAAAACCATAGCTTTGACTAGACGGACCTTTGTTGGCAAGGTAAAGTCTCTGCTTTTTAATATGCTGTCTAGGTTGGTCATAGCTTTTCTTCCAAGGAGCAAGCGTCTTTTAATTTCATGGCTGCAGTTGCCACCTGCAGTGATTTTGGAGCCCCCCAAAATAAAGTCTTTCACTGTTTCCATTGTTTCCCCATCTATTTGCTATAAAATGATGGGACTGGATGCCATGATCTTAGTTTTCTGAATGTTGAGTTTTAAGCCATCTTTTTCACTCTCTCCTTTCACTTTCACCAAGAGTCTCTTTAGTCCTTCTCCACTTTCTGTCATAAGGATGGTGTCATCTGCATATCTGAGGTTATTGATATTTCCCCCGGCAATCTTGATTCCAGCTTGTGATTCATCCAGCCCAGCATTTCACATGATGTACTCTGCATATAAGTTAAATAAGCAGGGTGACAATATACAGCCTTGATGTACTCCTTTCCCAATTTTGAACAAGTCTGTTGTTTCATGTCTAACTGTTGTTTCTTGACCTGCATACAGATTTCTCAGGAGGCAAGTAAGGTGGTCTGGTATTCCCATCTCTTGAAGAATTTTCCAAAGTTTGTTGTGATCTACACAATTAAAGGCTTTGGTGTAGTCAGTTAAAGCAGATGTAGATGTTTTTCTGGAACTCTCTTGCTCTTTTGATGATCCAGTGGATGTTGGAAATTTGATATCTGGTTCCTCTACCTTTACTAAATCCAGCTTGAACATCTGTTGAAGCCTGGCTTGGAGAATTTTGAGCATTACTTTGCTAGCATGTGAGATGAGTGCAATTGTGCGGTAGTTTGAACATTCTTTGGAATTGCTTTTCTTTGGGATTGGAATGAAAACTGACCTTTTCCAGTCCTGTATCCACTGCTGAGTTTTCCAAATTTTCTGGCATATTGAGTGCAGCACTTCAACACCATCATGTTAAGAAGTTTGCTTGTAATAATAAATTCTTATTCTTGAAGTGATAAAGAGGCTGGAAATCTGACAAGCTCTCCAAAAACAACAAAAATTTCATGCCTAACTTTAAGACTATCACACAGTTTCTGCTGATTCAGGACTTTGCAATGTTGAAAGCAGGTATTTCAGCCAAGTTTAAACACAGGGAGAACTATATATTGAACCATTCTGGGTTCACAGATAAACACATGAGTTAGCATGGATGTAAGTTTTCAACCGGTTAAAAATGATGAACAATTTGTGTAGAACATCATCTGCAAACCTAAATCTGGGGTTACTTACTTGTCAATAAGTCTTTCTCCTGAATAGACTGCTGTATTGTGTGTGTTCGTCTTTGCACTTTCTAGAAGCTTCAGTAGCCAGCAGTGGGGACTCTTCCCCAGGTTTGGCTTGACTTTCCACCTCCACCCTGTTTGCTCTATATGATATAATTAAAGGAGCATTGGTTTGGAGAGTATGAATACTTGAAATCAAACTTCTCTCTGACTTTAATTAACTACACGACTTTTCTGTATCAGCTGCCTATTGCCATGGTAATGTTGCATGACAAACACTCCCAAGTGCAATAGCTTCTTATCAGTGTGTGCCAACATGCGCATGAACTCACACGCTGATGCCAGGGAGCTGGTCAGCCCTGGGCTCGGCGGGCAGCTGTGCTTCAGGCTCTGTGTCTCCTGGGTTTGACTACTGACTTCGAGATAAACGGAATCTGCTGCTACGTTTTGTTCAGCATCAAGGCTAAAAAGGCAGTGGCCACCCAAGGAAAACTCTTTTAATAGCAGACCTCAGAGTATAAGAGCCAAGCCAAACTGCCCAAGCACATTTAAGGCTTGTGCTCATACATATCTGCTGATGTTCCTTGCGTTCTGAGAAACCGGTATGCGGATCAAGAAGCAATGGTTAGAACCGGACATGGGGCAATGGACTGGTTCGAAATTGGGAAAGGAGTATAACAAGGCTACATATTGTCACTCTGATTATTTAACTTATATACAGAGTACATCATGTAAAATGCTGGACTGAATGAATCAAAATCTGGAATCAAGATAGTTGGGAGAAATATCAACAACCTCAGGTATGCAGATAACACCACTCTAATGGCAGAAAGTGAAGAACTAAAGAACCTCATGATGAAAGTGAAAGAGCAGAGTGAAAAAGCTGGCTTAAAACTCAACGTTCAAAAAACTAAGATCATGGCATCCTGTCCCGTCACTTCATGGCAAACAGAAGGGGGAAAAATGGAACCAGCGACAGATTTTATTTTCTTTAGTTCCAAAATCACTGTGGATGATGAGTACAGCTGTGGAATTAAAAGACCCTTGCTTTTTGGAAGGAAAGCTATGACAAACCTAAACAATATATTGGGCTTCCCAGGTGGCTCAGTGGATAAAGAATCTGCCTGCAATATAGGAGCTGCAGGAGATGCAGGTTCAATCCCTGGATTAGGGAAGATCCCCTGGAGGAAGGCATGGCAACCCATTCCAGCATTCTTGCTGGATAATTCCATGGACGGAGGAGCCTAGCAGGCTACGGTGCATAGCATCACAGAGTCGGACATGACTGAAGTGACTGAGCACAGACAATATATTAAAAACCAGAGACATCACTTTGGTGACAAAGATCCGTATAGTCAAACTATGGTCTTTCCAATAGTCAAGTACGGATGTGAGTGTTGGATCCTATAGAAAACTGAGCACTGAATAATTGATATTTTTCACATTGTGATCCTGGAGAAGACTCTTAAGAAGCCCTTGGACAGCAAGGAGATCAAACCAGTCCATCCTAAAGGAGATCAGTCCTGGGTGTTCACTGGAAGGACTGATGGTGAAGCTAAAGCTCCAATACTTTGGCCACCTGATGAGAAGAGCTGATTTGTTGGAAAAGATCATGATGTTGGAAAAGATTGTGGGCAGGAGGAGAAGGGGTGACAGAGGATGAGATGGTTAGATGATATCCCTCACTTAAAGGACATGAATGTGAGCAAACCCCAGGAGATTATGAAGGACAGGGAAGACTGGTGTGCTGCAATCCATGACCCCACAGAGTCAGGAACAACTTAGCGACTAAACAACATGTTCCTTTGGACAGAATGCATCCCAGTCTGATGGAGCTGCTTGGGAGGGGAGGTGTGTGAGTATTTGTGTACAATTGTCCAAACTATCAGGCTGTCCACAGCCATCTGTAAAACTAGAAGCAATGTTTCCCACCTCCTGGGCTTCTGTGTGTGTGTGTTTGACAGACACAAGGGTCTGTTCCATGGATGAAGTCATCTTTGTCCTGATCCAGTTGTCCAAACACACAAATGTCAGATACACAGCTCCACTGCATAAATTCCTGGGCCCTTCAGAGGTGGATACCCGTAGCAAGGCTAAGGGGACCTTATCCTTGCTAAGTGACCACAGCTTCCCCTACTGGAGCTTTCACTTGGTGTTTAGGCCCCCCCACCCCACCAGTCAGCCTGACCCTCATTTGGCAGAAGGGCTTAATAACTAAAGCTGTTTTTTGTCTTTTTCTTCCTAGGAACTGCAGAGCCCAAGACAGATAGCCACTCCCTCTTATCTCCTTCTTCTCCTAAACTCACCCCAAGTACAAATCTTATCCAAAACACATCTTTGATCATTTAACGGAGCTTGGCAGCAAAAGAGGATTCTTGGAGAATTTATGTCACCATCTTGATAACAGAACTTTCCACAGTGAGTCCCTTAGAACGTGTCTGTTTAACTCAGAGGGGTTTGGGAACAGAGCTGCTTTTCAAATGGACCAGCTTTTGGTCAGCAGCTTTAGCCTTTGGGACACGTGGAATCTTATTTGTGAGGATTGTTGCTTTGTTTACGGGACAACATACGGTTGTAGAATGGCTGGTGATCCAAGGGTGAAGTATCTCTCTGACAACTTTGTGGTCCATGGCAGTTATATGTTCAAAGACAGAGATCCTGCTTCTGTTGCATCAGAGCTCGTAACTCACAATTCATCTTGACATGGGGGCTTTGGAATCTTTTGCTTAAGGCTTAGGTTGGAGTACAGTTCTGCATGCATGCTCAGTCATGTCTGACCCATTGTGACCCCATGGACTGTAGCCTGCCAGGCTCCTCTGTCCGTGGGATTTTCCAGGCAAGAATACTGGAATGTCATTTCCTCCTCCAGGGGATCTTCCTGACCCAGGGATCAAACCTGTATCTCCTGCATTGACAGGCAGATTCTTTACCACTGAGCCATCTGGGAAGCCCAGACCACAGTTGGGAGAAGTCTAAAATAAAGGAAAGATGCACTCTGCGAGTGCGCTGTAGTGAGAAGATGCTGCTGTACTGGGACACAGAGAGCTGAGTCGACTTGATCCACTGAGGTGTGAGTTAAGATGCCACAGTGCCCCGTGTCACAGGGGCTTTGTGCCTGGGAGATTCAAACCCTATCTCCACCAGTTAACACTGTGTGGTCCCAGACATGCCACTTAATTGCTTCATAGCTCAGCTTCCTCCTCTCTAATGCATCCAATCAGCACTCACTCCCACTGGATGGTGTGGGGATCTGGGATAAGGTAGCAAGTCAGTCAACACCAGGTGCTGTCACGAGAGACTGTGAAGCACAGGTATTCAAGTCCCGTTTGCGAGTGTCGCCCGCCGGGATGGGGTCCTGGACCCGCCTCTCACCAGCTGTGTGGCCTTGGGGACATTGCTTCATCTGTCTGAGCCTCGGGGTCCGAGTCTGTAGAATGAGGATGGTGGATCACCCACCATACAGATGCTGTGAAGGTCAGATGAGGTGACAAGGAGTGTCAGGTGTCCGGCATAGAGGCGTGGTGGATCCCACGACATCAAATGCTGGAGGAAGACGGAGGGAGCAGCTGGCTTGTCATGGCCAAAGCTGAAGGTGGTTTGACTCGGGGGGACCCAGGTTCCTCTAGAAAGGCTTCTCCAGGTCGCACCGGCCAGCTTTGTCCTCTGCACGCCCACTTGCTCCTGAGCAGTCTTGAGCTTCGGGCTCAGGGCTGGTGGCCTTGGAGACCAGCTGGAGTGTGGTGTTGTGAGGACATCCACACAAAGCAGCGCTGAACTCAGGGACACCTGGGAGGCTGTCGGAGACCAGGGAAACATCTTTGAGATTCTCCATGGTTGGATGGCATCACTGACTCAGTGGACATGACTTTGAGCAAACTCTGGGAGATAGTGAAGGACAGGGAAGCCTGGCGTGCTGCAGTCCATGGGGTTGCAAACGGTCGGACACAACTGAACGACTGAACAATTCTCCGTGACTGAGGCGGGGCAGAATAACTACTTTTCCGTGGAGACAGAGCCTGGCTGCGTCTCACTAAGCCTTGATATCTTGTTTTGCAAAAGGATCCCAAAGCATTTGTTTCTCCACTTTTCCTGAAGAAAGATCATTGTCTTTTCCCTCTGTTTATTTGCTTTCACCAGGATTTATCTTTTTTTTTTTTTTACAGAAAAATGTTTTATTTTTTAAATGCCAATAAATACAACATGTGTACAGTATGATAACAAAAGCTCCCCTCAAATATCCCAATCCCTTCCCCAAATATACACACCATGCCTCCCTCCTTGCTGATAACAGCAGTTAGCAAATGTGGAGCGTATTTTACAGACTTTTATCTATGCATCTACAAACATACACACACATACACAACTGTAATGGAGGATAGTGTTTTTGAATAAGATTATACAATGGCAAGCCACTCCAGTACTCTTTTTTTTTTTGAACAGAGGAAAATTTATGCGTCGAACCTGGACTGGTCACTTATGATAATATACATGCTACAATTCCATTCTCCCCAATCATTCCACCTTCACCCTCTCCCACAGAGTCCCAAAGACTGTTCTAAATGCCTGTGTCTCTTTTGCAGTCTCTTATCACCAGGATTTATCTTGAGGCAAAACATGGCCACATGCCAGCTGCTTTGTCTTCACACTGGAGGTTTCAATGTTGGGGGATCATGAGACGTGCTGAGAAACGCCAGCCTCCATGTGGGGGAGAGAGGGCTAGTTGGGGACCCCATAAAGCCTCAGGCTGGAGCCTGGGAAGCCTACAAGATGGGCTACAGCAGGGGCCTGAAGGTTGACCCGGAGTCCTGACATGCTCTCCATGGGTTATACCCCCAGGGTGACCCAGCTCGGCTCTAACTGGGTTGCAGCTGGCAGATTCTTTCATTCTATTCATATTTTCTAAACATCTACGCATCAGGCAAGGTCCCCTCATCCTTGCCACAGAGGCTGGGGAGGAGGAACATGAAGCAAGTAATCTGAGATGTAACAAAGCAAGCAGTGCCTGGAAGAAAAATAGAGAGTCCCGAGTGCCTCTAACAGGGACCTGATTTATTCCAGAGTCGGAGAGCATTCTTCTGAGAAAGTGAAGGTAGCTGAACCCTGGTACATTCAAGTCCCTGGAGAAGGAAATGGCAACCCATGCCAGTACTCTTGCCTGGAGAATTCCATGGACAGAGGAGCCTGGTGGGCAACAGTCCACGGGGTCACAAAGAGTCGGACAGACTGAGTGACCCTCACACACACATTCATGTATTGATTCAGGGTGTGAGATTAGGTCCCCAGAAACAGACCACAGAGGTTTTACTGGGGAGCGCTCCCAGGAGAATCCCATAGGGATGTGGAGAGGCAGGCCTGGGAGTGGGGAGGAGCTGACTTATAACAGGGCTGCAGATAAGACCCCAGTGAGACCAACAGGCGGCTCTATAGCAGAACTGTCCTTTGGAGTGGTCCCAGCTGAGGTGAGAGAAGTGGTGCTCTGTGTCTCCAGGTCAGCCGATTACTGGCCGTGGAGCACTTTTGGGACCGGGAGAACCCTAAGTCAGGAGATCCCTGGGGCTGAGGGTGATTCCTGGTAAGGGATGCGGCCATGAGCCACCAGCAGCCTGCTGGGGTTGGGGGATGATGCCTCCTCTGGAAGAGGGAAGCACCAGGGAGCCGTCACAGCAGCACATCCTTGCTGAAAGCCCACCGAGAGTAGGTTCTTCTAAGTGTCCCGAGTCAGTTTGGACAATAGAAACACTCTCTGCCCTCACGCCAAACGCTGATGGTTCTGTACCTTACCCTATCCACTCCTCTCCCCTGAGATCTATGCCCCGATCCCCAACTGCCTACGTGATAGTCCTCTGGGATGGGACACACCCACACACAGAGCAAACAATGTGCACAAAGCTTGGATCCTCCCCTCCCCTCCCTCCAAACCCGCTCTCCCCACAACCTTTCCCATCTCAGCTGGGGAAAGCTTATCCTTCCAGTCCACCAGGCCAGAAAGCACCCATCTCCCACGAACCAGTTCTACCCTCCTCTCAAATCTAGAATGTGAGCTCTCCATCTCCGTGGCCACCACTTTGGCCCAAGCTTCCATTAACCATAGCTCTCACCTGGATCATCACAATAATCTTCTCTCTGGCTTTCTCGTTTCTGCCCTTGTCTTCCAAGTCTATCCTCAACCAACTAAATGCTGTGATCCTGTTAAAAGATGCGTCAGCCTGTGCCCTTGTGTGGCTCACCACCCTATGAGCTCATTCAGGACATGGCCTACGCCTCACAATGATCTCCATGATCGTCCTGCCACCAGCTTTATTTAGGTATTTTGTTTAGTGTCCATCTTTCCAGTTAATTAGCACTCACTGGGGCATCCACTCCAGTGTTCTTGCCTGGAGAATCCCAGGGACGGGGGAGCCTGGTGGGCTGCCGTCTATGGGGTCACACAGAGTTGGATACGACTGAAGGGACTTAGCAGCAGCGGCAGCATTGGGCCATAGAGAAATCAAAGGAGTTCCAGAAAACATCTACTTCTGCCTCATTGACTGTGCTAAAGCCTTTGGCTGTGTGGATCACAACAAACTGTGGACCATTCTTAAAGAGATAGGAATACCAGACCACCTGACCTGCCTCTTGAGAAACCTGTATGCAGGTCAGGAAGCAACAGTTAGAACTGGACATGGAACAACAGACTGGTTCCAAATAGGAAAAGGGGTATGTCAAGGCTGTATATTGTCACCCTGCTTATTTAATTTATATACAGAATACATCATGCAAAATGCTGGGCTGGATTAATCATAAGCTGAAATCAAGATTGCCAGGAGAAATATCAACATTCTCAGATGTACAGATGATAGCACTCTAATGGCAGAAAATGAAGGGGAACTGAAGAGTCTCTTGCTGCTGCTGCTGCTGCTGCTAAGTCCCTTCAGTCATGTCCGACTCTGTGTGACCCCATAGACGGAAGCCCACCAGGCTCCCCCGTCTCTGGGATTCTCCAGGCAAGAACACTGGAGTGGGTTGCCATTTCCTTCTCCAATGTGTGAAAGTGAACAGTGAAAGTGAAGTCGCTCAGTCATGTCCGACCCTCAGCGACCCCACGGACTGCAGCCTACCAGGCTCCTCCATCCATGGGATCTTAATGAGGGTGAAAGAGTAGAGTGAAAAAGCTGGCTTAAAACTCAACATTCAAAAAAATGAAGGTCATGACATCCAATCCCATCACTTCATAGAAAATATTAGTAGAAAGGGAAAAAGTGGAAGCAGTGACAGATTGTATTTACTGGGGCTCCAAAACCACTGCAGATGGTGACCGCAGCTGTGAACTTAGAAGACACTTGTTCCTTGGAAGGAAAGCTGTGACAAACCTAGACAGTGTATTAAAAAGCATAGATATCACTTTGCTGATAAAAGTCCATATAGTCAAAACCATGTATGGATGTGAGAGTTGGACCATAAAGAAGGCTGAATGCCAAAGAACTGATGATTTCAAACTGTGGTATTGGGGAAGACTTTTGAGAGTCCCTTGGAAAGCAAGAAGATCAAACCAGCCAATCCTAAAGGAAATCAACCCTGAATGTCATGGAAGGACTGGTGGTGAAGCTGAAGCTCCAATACTTTGGCCACCTGATGTGAACAGCTGACTCATTGGAAAAGACCCTGATGCTGGGTGAAGCTGAGGCCAGGAGGAGAAGGGGGTGGCAGAGGATGAGATGGTTAGATAGTATCATGGACTCAACGGACATGAATTTGAGCAAACTCTGGGAGACAGAGGAGCCTGGCATTCTGCAGTCCGTTGGGTCACAAAGAGTTGGACATGACTTAGTGACTGAACAGCAGCAAACCAGTTAAAAGATAAGCTCCACTGAGGGGAGAGTTCTTATTTATTTTTAATGATTTTATTTCTATTCTATTTCTAGTACCTAGGACATGAGCTAGCACATAGTAGGTTTTCAGTAGATGTTCAGTACGTAAAAGGAGTAACCTGATTGCCTAAATCTCCTCCCTAAGCCTCTCCTTGAGAACATGAAGCTACTTGAATTGGAGTTCAGTGTTTCACTGACACCGGACCCCACCTGTTTTCAGGTGGGCCTCCTCCCCATCAAGGACTCAAGCTCTGAACAAGGCACACTTATGTCTGAATCTTGCATGCAGTGATTGACATGGGCAGATTTAGGCTGCCTTGTCACTTTGGGATTGTTTCTTTGAATCGACCCCGGACTGAGTGTGGACCAGGTGGAGCCCAGATTCTGTTTGCAGTAAATCACCAACAGAACTTAAAGGTACCTTCTGTACCTTGTTCCCACGCAGCTGTGTAGAAGGAAGGAGGTTAGGAAGATCTGATGGCCAAGTCTGGATCTGATCATTGGCGAGTGAAGCTCAGTGAAGGTGGAGGCATGGAAAAGAAGACATGTCCTGAGGATGACCGTCTCCTCCACAGTTATCCCGGGGACTGATCGGAGTCACGGGGAAGGTCAAAGATGCTTGCAGGGAAGAACACGCAGCGCTGTGAGTGGGATGGGAGGGCCAGCCTGTGGAGGGGATGGAGTCACGGTGAGGATCCAGACTGTCAGCAGAGATTGGGGCCAGACCCTCTGCCTTCCCCTGAATTTTACACAGTCAGAAAAACAGATTTGGTCTCCAAGGCATAACACATCCCATGAATTTTTAGTTATGAGTGTTCTGCAAAATAGACCATTTCCTCTCATTAAATAAACTTGGGAGCTGTGAGCTGAACGTTTCTGAAAAAGCTTGATTCACAAGCCAAGCTATATGTCTAAGAATGGATATTCATGGGGTCTAGCCAGTTGGACTTTCCAAGAAATCCTCTGGGCTGGGTTCACAGAAGCTTCTTTCTCCCTCTCATCAAGAGCAGACGTCAGCAACTAGATGAATGCCTTCCCTAAGCACAAATACGTACCTCTAAACCTTTTAATTTCTGGGATTCTGTCATCATTATGAATTTTATTCTCAAAACACATAAAATTAATTTTTCCAACTTGTCTGACATCTTGCAAAAATGGAGTGAGATTAGCTACAGAGGCCAGACCCAAGGCAGTTGGAGCTACAGGGAGCTGCTGTTTTGGCCTTGGTGGAGGGCAGGGAGGAAAGCCTGTTGGAGATGTTTGCACAGTGGGGCCCCGGGGCTCAGATCAGAAGGCACTGCTGGGCATGGGTCTGCCTCTCTCACCAACCTTCCAGACTGGAATATTCTCTTTGTTCCCCAGGAAGTGGGACTATCATCCTGGCCTCCATAACCAGGGCAGCACTGGGTTGCTTGCCAGCTGACCCTCCAGTGAAGCGATGAGATCACCGCCCCCACCAGATAAGCAAGTCATGTTTTCCAAGGGACCAGTATCTTGGCCATTTCCACAACTGGGGACCAAGGTCTGGGAGCTTTCTGTTCCCATCTTGAGAAAGGTAAAACTTGGGATTCTGTATCTGGCAGAAAAAGCCCCAGATGAACCCCGAGAAGGTGCGGGACAGGCTGAGGACACAAAACCTCCAGAACACCCTACAAAGGTGGCTTCAGATAGACAACTAGGGAGGGGCTTCATCCCTCCCACCTCACTGGGAGAGCTGGAGGAACTGCCTGAGGCTTAAATGAGCAGGAATACAACTCAGTTTACAACCCCAAGGGCAATTTTCACTGGACACCTTATGGAGAACTAAAGAATGGTTCTCACCACCTTCTTCCCAGAGAGACCATTCACTCACTGTACTCCAGGATTCAACAAGGGGAGAAATCCCGCACTCTCCCAGCCACGTGGGGCAGTTAACAGTAGACTCCAAGACAGGACCCCCGCCCCCGTGCGTTTGGAATCTAAATTCCCGATGTGATGAAAAATTCAGTCCTAAAGTTCATCGTTCATAGACAGCAGGCAACAGGGCCTTTTGCATCTCCACACCCTCTGAGGACAGCTGGTCCTTCAAAGTGCAATTTGGCTTCTCTAAAAAGACGAGATTGTGAAGGCCCAGACAGTGCATCTTGCCTAGAATAATACAGTGAATCACAGCGGAAACGAGAGCGAAAACAATCTCCAGGCTTGCAGCCCATGAGACCATTTTCTTTTTCTTGTTAAAATACACACACACACATTAAAACTAATCCACACGATACTCTAAAATCTTGCTTCACTGATAAGTCAGATAAAGACAAATATATGATACCGCTTACACAGGGAATCTAAACAATTGATATAAGTGAACTTATTTATAAAACAGAAATGACTCAGACGTAAAGAACAAACTCACAGTTACCAAAGAGGAAGAGTGGAAGGGATGAATTGGGGATTTGGGATTAACATATATACACTGCTATATGTAACGTTTCCCCTGGAGGAGGAAATGGCAACCCACTCCAATATTCTTGCCTGGGAAATCCGACAGACAGAGGAATCTGATGGGCTGTAGTCCGCGGGGCCACAGAGAGTTGGACATGACAGAGTGACTGAGCAAGCATGCATGTAACATAAGACCTACTGTGCAGAACAGGGAACTATATTAAATGTATCGCAATAACCTGTAAGGGAAAGGAATCTGAAAAAGTGTATACAGGAATCACCCTGCTGTACACCTGAAACATTGTTAATCAACTCTACTTTGATTTTTAAAAAAAGAAAAACACTTGCTTCACTGAGAATATTGCTCTATTTAAAAACAAGAAGTGATTGCTTATTTTAATGTTTATATGAGTAAAATTAGACCCATTTTGTAAAAAGATTTTGTACATTTAAAGACTGATTAATTTTTTAATTTATCCACATGGAAATAATCAGCTACCTTTTATAACCAAGCCATCATAGGCATAAATGAATATAATCCCTTTCCCAAACTGTTAACATTAACCTTCTACAAGGTACTCATATATGTTAACCATGAATGGAAATGAGAACACATATAAATCAAAATAGAAATGGAGGGAGAAAATTAATCATCAAAACAATTATAAATCATGAGAAAGTTTTGCTCCATGCAAATAAACTGAAATTAGTAAGAGGTTAAACTGTGGAACATTCTGAAAGAGAGGGGAATACCAGACCACCTGACCTGCCTCTTGAGAAACCTGTATGCAGGTCAGGAAGCAACAGTTAGAACTGGACATGGAACAACAGACTGGTTCCAAATAGGAAAAGGTGTACGTCAAGGTTGTATATTGTCACCCTGCTTATTTAACTTATATGCAGAGTACATCATGAGGAACGCTGGGCTGGAAGAAGCACAAGCTGGAATCAAGATTGCTGGGAGAAATATCAATAACCTCAGATATGCAGATGACACCACCCTTATGGCAGAAAGTGAAGAGGAACTCAAAGGCCTCTTGTTAAAAGTGAAAGAGGAGAGTGAAAAGGTTGGCTTGAAGCTCAACATTCAGAAAACGAGATCATGGCATCTGGTCCCATCACTTCATGGGAAATAGATGGGGAAACAGTGGAAACAGTGTCAGACTTTATTTTTTGGGCTCCAAAATCACTGCAGATGCTGATTGCAGCCAGGAGATTAAAAGACGCTTACTCCTTGGAAGGGAAGTTATGACCAACCTAGATAGCATATTAAAAAGCAGAGACATTACTTTGCCAGCCAAGGTCCGTCTAGTCAAGGCTATGGTTTTTCCAGTGGTCATGTATGGATGTGAGAGTTGGACTGTGAAGAAAGCTGATCGCTGAAGAATTGATGCTTTTGAACTGTGGTGCTGGAGAAGACTCTTGAGAATCCCTTGGACTGCAAGGAGATCCAACCAGTCCATTCTAAAGGAGATCAATCGTGGGTGTTCATTGGAAGGACTGATGCTGAAGCTGAAACTGCAATACTTTGGCCACCTCATGGGACGAGTTGACGCACTGGAAAAGACTCTGATGCTGGGAAAGATTGGGGGTGGGAGGAGACGGGGACGACAGAGAATGAGATGGCTGGATGGCATCACTGACTTGATGGACCTGAGTTTAAGTGAACTCCAGGAGTTGGTGATGGACAGGGAGGCCTGGCGTGCTGTGATTCATGGGGTCGCAAAGAGTCGGACACGACTGTGACTGAACTGAACTGAACTAAACTTTGACCTTAGAAACTTTTTTACCCTGAGGATACTTTGAATAGAAACATTTTATCAGAGTTTCATAAGCACTGCAGAATTTTCTGTGAAATAGCTATTTTCTCAGTTGAATTGTACTGCTGCTGCTGCTAAGTCACTTCAGTCGTGTCCGACTCTGTGTGACCCCACAGACGGCAGTCCACCAGGCCCCCCGTCCCTGGGATTCTCTAGGCAAGAACACTGGAGTGGGTTGCCATTTCCTTCTCCAATGTGTGAAAGTGAAAGTGAAGTCGCTCAGTCATGTCTGACTCGTAGCGACTCCATGGACTGCACTAGACCCAATATGATTGTTCGTTCAACTTTCTATCCATCAAAATTAAATATTTTCACTTGTTTCCATTTTCATTTTACTGTAATAATTACCATCATGGTCATTTCGCTTCATTTATTTGGAAGAGTTTATAATGAAGATCAATATCTGATTCCTCAATTAGCAGAATTTGAACAGTCATTGCTTCTGCCATTATCAGTTTTCTTTGGGGATCTTTATTCACTATTTCTACCCAGTCCAATTTTCCTGTCCAATGTTGAACATCAGAATTTAGGCAGGAACATTTACTTCTTGCAAAATTTTAGTCAATTCCAACTCTATCTCTGTGTATCTTTATTATCAGTTTAATTTTGTGGTATTTTTCCTACAAAGATTATTGACTGTAAATTGGATTAAAAAAAACTTCTGTGATTTTGAAAAACTGACATTTTGAGAAAGTCTTTTGAAAGAGGGTGGAGGAGAGTGAGGAGAGGAAGAGGGAAAAATATAGAAGGTGGAGGGTGGCCTGGGAAAACAAGAGCTGCAGTTAGATTGGACAGGAAGGCTGCAGGTGTGGGCAAAGGTCTTTTGGTGGCCAGAGGGGAAGGGCGTTGGGGAAGAGAGTTAGGGAGTCTGGGATGAACATGCACACGCTCCCATATTGAACACAGATAACCAACGAGGACCTACTGTGCAGCGCAGGGAACGCTGATCAATATTCTGTGAAAACCTAGTCAGGCAAAGAATTTGAAAAAGGATACATGCATGTATGTGTGTAGCTGAATCACTTTACTGTACACTTGAAACTAACACAACCTTGTAAATCACCTACACTCCAACATAAAATAAAAAGTTTAAAAATACCTTTAGGGTAGAAAGAAGGGCAGATGGGGTAGAAAGAATGCTTTTGGCTTCTCTTTCGGCTGCTCCATGTTTTGAGAAGCACATTCTTTCCTTCCTTTCTGTGATAACACGGTCTCCTTGCTCTCCGCTTATCTTTACAGAACTGTCTTCTCGCTTCCTTGCCGGTTCATCTTTCTCTGCAGAAGCGTTTCGTGTCAACATTCCTGAAGGCTTGGTTCTGGTTTCTCTCCTCAACCAAACGTTCAGTTCACCATCAGTGAACTCGCTCACATCCATGGCTACACAATCCGTTGATTTTCCTTATAAACCTTCAAGTCAACCTAACTTCCTTCATCTCCATCAGCACCACCATCTCACATCTGAGCTTGAGTCAGAGGGACCTGAGCACCAGCCTGCTTCTGTTTGTGTTCCCCCCTCTTCCCTCCCTCATTCTTTCTCCACCAGGGAGCAAAGTGATCGCTTCAGAAGTCCCCCTTGGAAGCTTCAGCTGAACATATATCGGGAAGAAATACTTTAATAAACAATGGACAAAATAGTCAAAACTGGAAAGAAAAATTGAGGTGCAAGAACTCAACAAATCCAAGCATAAGAGACATGAAAAGAGGTCCACACAAATATATCATGGTCAAATTGTTCAAAACCAGTGATTAAAAGTGCTTGAATTATGTCAGCCATAATCTTATCTTTTCATCACTCTCCCAGAATCCCGATTAAAATTTACCCAACATAAATGATGTGTTGGCCCCAATATTATTTATAATTGCATTTTAAGTACCTAACAATATATCTTGGGAAAACAGGAAGGTAAGTGTCCTTTTTAAGCCTCTAACAATGTGCTCTGCAGACAGTGAGGGTTAATTGAGAGAAGCAACAATGAAAACTAGCAGAGAGACAGGAACTCTCTCACTCTTGCGCTTGGTTAGGCATCCCAACATGGGAAGCAGCAGATAAACACCTTCAGTCTTCATTTCTTAATAGTTCAAGAGCGTGTGCATGCTCAGTTATGTCTGACTCTTTGCAGCTCCCATGGACTGTAGCCCACGAGGCTCCATCCATCCATGGAGTTTTCCTGGCAAGAATGCTGGAAGGGGTTGCCGTTTCCTCCTCCAGGGGATCTTCCTGACCTAAGGAGTGAACCCTTGACTCCAGCATCTGTTACGCTGGCAGGCAGATTCTTTTCAGCTGAGCCACCTGAGAAGCACAGTAGTCCAAGATGATGCACTGAAAGGCTCTGAGTCTCGTCAGCAGTGTGATTTGTGGTTGCATGTCTTAAGTATCAGGTGACGTGCAGAGCGGCTACAACCTTCTGCTCGTTCACTGACCAGGGACACACCCAGGGCACCAGACAGGTCAGATGCACTGGGCTCAACACCTTGAAGCAGGCCTAAAGCAAGGTTGGGTGGGAGGTGGTGGCCCAGGAGCCAGACAGACTCCTTGCTCTCGAAGGCGAGTTGGGTGCAGCTTCCCAGGACACTGAACCTCAAGTGCCCACAGTGGAAGCTTACTCATTAACATTTGCTTGCTTTCTTCTTTACCCAGTGCTGCAGCACAGCATGAAGTCCCCACCCGCTCATTCTAACCCTTTCTCACCCTCATGGATGTCCCTGCTCGGTAGACAGGTTTGAAGGACTTTGCTAGGACTGACATTCTTAGGCAGATTGTTCTGGATAACCAGCCTACCTGTTGCCATGGTTATAGCACAGAGGGGACATGAAGCAGGCTGTGGACTCAGAACCTGTTCCTTCTGAACCCCAAATCTACCAGCTTGCGTCTACATGTTTGTTCCCCCAAATCCTGGCTCCAGATTTTGACCCAGAAACTGGCAAGGAGGCTTTTTAACATCACCCAAACTTTACTTCTACTGTAAACTTACAACTGAAAAGGAGAACTTATTAACCAAACAAAGAAGGCATGCCACATTTCTTCCTGACTCCACCTCCATCTAAGCTAGACCAGGGGCTGAGGCGTGGGGGTGTTGCCCCCAGGTGGACACGGAACACTTTCCTACCAGCAGGCAAAGCTGGTACCCAGGCCCCCACCCTGGACCAGCATCAGCGGTTTTCTTGTGTAAGCAGCACTGAGGTTTGGGCTTTTTCTCCCGTGGGAGAAAGCATAATAAAAATCCATTAACTCTAGAAATGATTGTAGATTAAATTTTTTTTTTTTTTACTTCTTTTGGTCTGAGGAGTAATCCAGTTGTTGCTGTCCTGACCTGCCCTTGAGAAAGATGCAAACCTTCTGTGTGACACAAAAGCTGTGGTTTTCTCCCAGAGCTCACCCACGCCTTCCTTAGAACGGCCAAGTCTTTCCCTTTAATGTCATAGAGGACTTTGCAGTGAGTCATCGTGATCCGAACTGTCAATCTCTTACTATATTTGGGGACCTTCCTCTCCATGTGTCCCTGGAAGACTCCTGGGGACCCTGAACGCAGGCAGAGATGCTCAGACCGCTGTAGATCTCCCAGCAGGATGCCCTCCTGCACTGACATCAAACATCTAGCAGCGGAGACCAGAATCTGTTGGCCATAACCAGAAATGAAAGACTTTTTCCTCTTGCCTTGTGTTTTCTAATATCCTTTGGCAAACAACCACATAGTAGCATTTAGTCAAAGCACTGTTTAGTCCTTATTAGTTGATTGCAAGTCCCAGCATCACAGGAGCATAACAAAATGTGCTTTTTCTCTTTTAACTAAAAGATTCACCTTCACAGGGGCTACTCATTACAGGGGTCTAAGAAACTATTTTCAGGGCTCTGTAAACATTCTAGGAGGCTTTTTTAAATGAAGGTTTTGATTTTATGACTTTAGTTGATCGAAAAAAAACTGTGGTTGAGGAAGTGTGACCAAAACAGTGGAGAAGGAAGATCAACGTAATGGAGTCGGCGAGCTCACCGCCTCCTATGAGCTCACCAAAGTTACATCTATTTGTGGGGCGACTATCTATGCAAACGGCCTGAAGACTAGCGGAAAAGAGTTTCCACAACTGAAGAGATAAAAAAGGAGTCACAGTGAGACGAGTAGGAGGGGGAAAGACAGGTATAGTCAAGACCACACTGCCAGGTAGATGACCGCAAACGGGAGGATGATTACCATTGCAGAGGTTCTCCCCAGAGGACAAGGGGTTGACCTCCTCACTGGGCTTCCCAGCAAAGGGGTCCCGCACTGGGAAGATGAGCCTTCAAAACATCTGGCTTTGAAGGCCAACAGGGTTTGTGCACAAGAGAACTGGAGAGCTATAGGAAACAGAGGCTTCACTCTACAGGAAATAGAGACTTCATACTTAAAGGGCATGCACAAAATCTCACAGGCTCCAGCTCCAGCACAGAGGCAGAAGTTTGAAAGGAGCCTGAGTCAAATCCATTTTCTGACCTTGGAGAATCTCCCAGGGAGGCAGGAGGCAACTTGGACTCCTCCTGAGAAGAGATGCTGGCAGTGACCATTTCAGGGAGCTTGCTCTGCCATGAGGATACCACTGCTGGCAAACTCCATCTAGCCTATGAGCACCATGAGCTTATCTATCCATCAGTGGGCTGGCACCAGTCCTGGTACGCCCTGGGTCTTGCAGCCAGCCATATGAGGACAAAGCCCTTCCTACTAGCAGGCTGGCATCAGCCCTGAGCATCCCTATGCAGTACAACCAGCCATGCAGGGACCTGGCTTCACCCACCAGTGGGCCAGGAGCCACCAAATGGAGCAGGGCCTGGCAGCCAAACTGGCCAGGGGCCAGCCTAGTGTATCAGAACACTCAATAATGGTTGGACCGGACACAAGAGAAGGTGGAGATGGCCCACCTAGATGGCACCCCTAGAGGGTATAGCTCTGCTGACCAGAAGGAGGTGTGCTGTTGGGCCCCATAGGATGTGTCCTATATAAGGCCACTTCTCCAAGATTGAGAAACATAGCAATCTACCTAACACCTAGCAATAAATGAAGAGAATATGGTAAATAAGGGGATAGAGGGATATGTTCCAAATGAAGGAACAAGACAAAACCTTAGAGAAAGGTCTAAACAGAGTGGAGATAGGCAATCTACTTGATTAGGGGTTCAAGGTAATAATCAAAAGGATGCTCAATGAAACTGGAAGAAGAATGGGTGAACACAGTGAGAATTTCTACAGTTATAAAATATAGAAAAGAACAAAACAGAGCTGAAGAATGCAATAACTGAAATAAAACATACATCAGAAGCAATCAATAGAAGATTAATGACACAGAGGAACATATCAATGAATTGGAAGACAGAGTAAGGGAAATCACCCAAGTTGAACAGAAAAAATATTTTTTTAAAAAATGAGGATAGTTTAAGAGACCTCTGGACTACATCAAACACAATAACATTCATAGTAGATGGGTCCCAGGAGGAGAAGAGAGAGAATAAGGCAGTGAACTTAGTTGAAGAAATAATAGCTGAAAACTTCCCTAACCTAGGGAAAGAAACAGACACCCAATTCTAGGAAGCACAGAGTCCCAAACTAGATGAACCCAAAGAGGCCCCCCTCAAGACACATTATAATTGAAATGACAAATATTAAAGAAAAGATCTTGAAAGCAGCAAGAGAAAAACAACTAGCTAAGTACAAAAGAGCTCTCATAAGTCTACCAGCTGACTTTCCAGCAGAAACTCTGCAGAGCAGAAGGGAGTGGCATGACAAATCAAAACGGTATGGCCCTGGCACAAAAGCAAGCGCATAGATCAGTGAAACCAAACAGAGGGCTCAAAAATGAAGGTATACTTATATGGTCAATTAATCTATGACAAAGAAGGCAAGGGCATACAATGGGGAAATGACAGTCTCATCAACAAATGGTGCTGGGAAAACTGGACAACTACACGCAAAGGAATCAAAGTGGACTACTTTCTCACAACACATACAAAAATACACTCAAAATGTACTAAAGCCTAATGTAAGACCTGAAACCATGAAACTCATAGAAGAAAACATAGGCAGTGCACTCTTTCACCACCATCTAAGCAAGACTTCTTTTCTGATCCGTCTTCCCAGACAATGGAAACTAAGACAAAACTACGTCATACAGAGTAAAGTCAGAAAAAGAAAACCAAATATCATATATTGTCACTTCCATGTGGACTCTAGAAAAATGGTACAGACTCATTTATTTGCAAAGGAGGAATAGAGACACACATATAGAGAAAGAATGTATGGATCTGTGAGTGAAGTCGCTCAGTCATGTCTGACTCTTTCCGATCCCATGGACTGTAACCTACCAGGCTCCTCCATCTGTGGAATTTTCCAGGCAAGAGTACTGGAGTGGGTTGCCATATCCTTCTCCAGGGGATCTTCCCGACCCGGGGATTGAACCCAGGTCTCCCGCACTGCAGACGGACGCTTCACCGTCTGAGCCACCAGGGAAGGACACAAAGGAAGGAAGGAGGGTGGGATGAATGGAGGCTGGGATTGGCACACACGCTATGGTGCATAAAACAGACGGCGAGTGCGGACCTACTGCACAGCACGGGGGACTCCACCCAGCGCTCTGGGGTGACAGAAACCGGAAGGAGATCAAAAATAGGGGATACATGTACATGTGCAGCTGATTCACTGTGCTGTACAGTGGAAACAAACACAACATTGTAAAGCAACTATCAGTTCAGTTCAGTTCAGTTCAGTCGCTCAGTCGTGTCCAACTCTCCGCGACCCCATGAATCACAGCACGCCAGGCCTCCCTGTCCATCACCAACTCCCGGAGTTCACTCAAACTCATGTCCACAGAGTCGGTGATGCCATCCAGCCATCTCATTCTCCGTCGTCCCCTTCTCCTCCCGCCCCCAACCTTTCCCAGCATCAGAGTCTTTTCCAGTGAGTCAACTCATCGCATGAGGTGGCCAAAGTATTGCAGTTTCAGCTTTAGCATCAGTCCTTCCAATGAACATCCAGGATTGATATACTCTAATAAAAATTAAAAACAAAAAGAACCCACAATAAACAAATGGTACTACATCAAACTAAAGAGCTTTTGCACAGTGAAAGAAACTATCAACAAAACGAAAAGGCGGCCTACTGAATGAGAGAAGATATTTTCAAATGATCTATCTGATAAGAGGTTGGTATCCAAAACGCAGAAAGAACTCAAACAACTCAACATCAGAAAGCAAAACAACCAATTAAAAAACGGGCAAAAGATCTGAATAGACATTTTTCCAAAGAAGACATGCAGATGGCCAACAGACACATGAAAAGATGTTCAACATCATTAGTCATCAGGGAAATGAAAATCCAAAACACAATGAGATACCACCACACACATATCAAAATGGCTATTACCATAAAGACAACAAATAACAGATGTTGATGAGAATGTGGAGGAAAGGGAACCCTCATGCACTCTTGATGGGTTTGTACATTGATGTACCCACTATGGAAAACAATATGGAGTTTCCTCAGAAAAAGAAAAGGAGAACTCTTGTGTGATTCATCAAGTTCACTTCTGAGTATGTACTGGAAGCTGTTGTTTGCCGTTCAGTCGCTAAGCCATGTCAAACTCTGCAACCCAATGGACTGCAGCACATCAGGCTTCCCCGTCCTTCACTCTCTCACTGAGTTTGCTCAGATTCATGTCCACTGAGTCAGTGATGCTACTTAACCATCACATTCTCTGCCACCCCTTCTCCTCCTGCCCTCAGTCTTTCCCAGCATCAGGGTCTTTTCCAGTGAGTCAGATTTTTGCTTTGAGTGGTCAAAGTATTGCAGCTTCAGCATCAGTCCTTCCAATGAATATTTAGGGTTGATTTCTTTTAAGATTGACCAATCTGATCTCCTTGCAGGAAATACACACACACACAAATTTGAGTTATAATGGCTATTTCTGTTATTTACAATAGCTAATATATGGAGGCTATGGTTTTTCCAGTAGTCGTGTATGGATGTGAGATTTGGACTATAAAGAAAGCTGGGTGCTGAAGAATTGATGGTTTTGAACTGTGGTGTTAGAGAAGGTTCTTGAGAGTCCCTTGGACTGCAAGGAGATCCAACCAGCCCATCCTAAAGGAGATCAGGCCTGGCTGTTCATTGGAAGGACTGATGTTGAAGCTGAAACTCCAATACTTTGGCCACCTGATGCAAAGAGCTGACTCATTTGAAAATACCCTGATGTTGGGAAAGATTGAGGGCAGGAGGAGAAGGGGACGACAGAAGATGGGATGGTTGGATGGCATCACCGACTCAATGGACATGAGCTTGGGTAAACTCCGGGAGTTGGTGATGGACAGGGAGGCCTGGCGTGCTGCAGTTCATGGTGTCGCAAAGAGTCGGACACGACTGAGAGAACGAACTGAACTGAACTGAATATATGGAAGGAATCTAAATTTTTATCGACAGATGAATGTATAAAGATGTGGTGTGTATATACAATGAATATATATATATATATACAATGAAATATTATTCAGCCAAAAAAAATGAAATCTTGCCATTTGCAACAACATGGATGGATCTAGAGGGTATTATGCTAAATGAAAAAAGTCAGGAAAAGGCAAATAGCCCATGATCTCACTTGTACGTGGACTCTAAAATCCAAAATGAAATGAAAAGAGACTAATAGGGAGGGTTGGGGTGGGCAAGAAATAGGTGAACAGGATTAAGAGGTAGAAACCTCCAGTTACATACCAAACAAGTCACAGGGACATAACATACAGCATAAGGAATATGGTCAATAATATTGTAATAACTTTGTATGAGGACAGATGTTTCGTAGACTTGTGACCATTTCATTATGTAATGTGTGCAAATATCAAGTCACTGTGTAGTTAGTACACCTGAAACTGACATAACTGTATATCAACTATATTTTAATAAAAATTGCATGTTCACAAAGTTTTGCAGCACTCCCTCCCCTTAACAAGTAGAGTCTATATCACTCCTTCTTTAATCTAAGCTTTGTCGTGCAGTCTGTTTCAGCTAATGAGTCACAGTCGAATATGACATAGGCAGAAGCTTGAAAAGTGCTTGTCCACATGGTTTATCTTGTCTTGCTGCCTTTGGAACCCAGAAGCCATGTGAAGAAGACAGGGCTGGTCAGCTAGAGGCTGGACATGTGTAGCTCACATGTCACTCCCCAAGTTCTACTCATGTTCTGAAGCTTCCGGCTCCTGAGTGAGTCAACCAATGAACTTTCCATATATGTGTGTGTGTGTGTATGACTCTTTGTGGCCCCATGGTCTGTAGCCCACCAGGCTCTTCTGTCCATGGAATTCTCCAGGCAAGAATACTGGAGTGGGTAGCCATGCCCTTCTCCAGGGGGTCTTCTCCACCCAGGGATCAAACAGGTGCATCCTGTGCTGCAGGCAGATTCTTTACCATCTGAGCCACATGGAAGCCCCAAACTTTCCATTCCTGGGCTTTATTTCTTGAACTCAAGCTGCAGAATCAGGCAGGATGTTAGTCGCATTTCTGTTGGGGATGTATAGACAGATGGTCAGCATTGAAAGTCTCCATGTCCTGGACCACCTGCTTACATAGGTGGTCATGTGAAAATGAGCGCTGACCCCCGAATCCTGCCATTCACTCCTCCACTCCAGTGACTCCTTTTAGTGATCCACATGGGGCTCTGAGTCAGGTGGATTACAGCTCTGGTCATCAGTGTGAGCGAGTGCCTGGAGACCTTCTTCCTTTCACTCAAGGACACAGGACTTATCCAGTTGACACTGAGGAGAAGAATGCAGATTGGGTGAGGAGGCCCCCAGGGGAGTGTCTTGAACCACACTTCATGCCCCTGAGTCTGTATACCAGGCTTGAAGTCTGCTTGACAACGGCCAGGCAGAACGGAGCTGTGAACCCTGATAACAAGCCGGTGTGCTTTACGCACAAAGCGGACGCCTTTGAGCGTCCACACGAAGAGCAGTATGGCAGGAGACTGATCCACAACCTACCGAGTCCTCTGCTGTAACCAAAATACCACGGATGAGGCAACTTAGCAAAGAGACATTTTTTTTCTTATGGTTCTGGAGGCTGGGAAGTCCAAGATCAAGGTGCAGGTCAATTTGCTTCCTGGTGAGACTCTTCCTCCTGCTTTGCAGATGGACAACTTGCTGTGTGTCCTCAGGAGGCAGAGGGGAAGCAAGTTCTGGCAGGTTCCTTTGTATAAGGACACTAATCCCATCACGGGGCTCCACCCTCATGACCTCATTACCTCGCAAAGACCCCACCTCTAAATGCCACCGTATGGAGATTAGGGCTTCAATAAATTTGCGGGGGGACACAAATATGTAGTCAGTGACACTGTCATACTGTGCATGCAGCCAAAGAGAACCCAGTTCTGACCAAGTGTTGACCCCTCTCCTTTCAGAGGGCAGTGAGAGAGGGGACAGAAGAAAAACTGGGAAATCTTCACTTCCCCCCAACCCTGGCCCTTCCTATGAGGGCAGAGAGACAGAACTTACCACCCCCACGAACAAGGTGAGAACAATGTGGACAGAGGGAAATAGTTAGCTTCCCTGACACCCCCAGATTCCCCTGGGTCTCCTCTCTTGACACCCAATGGGCTTAACACCAGTGATCCAGAGGCTACCTACCGGCTGAGTCCCCGAGCCTGGGGGTGAGACCGAGCATCGCGTCACTCTTGTCCTGCTCCCACCTGGCTCCCAATTCAGCCACTGCCCTCAGAGCCTCCTGAAGCAATTAAAACAGGTGGTAATGAATGCTGTGTCCAAATTACACCCTGTGATGAGAATTCGCCCCCTGCTATCTTTGCCAAGTCATTCAGCCTCTGTAACGCCGTTCTGGGCATTGGACCGCATGCTCTATTGCTGTGATCTGTTATGAAATGTCCTCAGCTCCTGACATGAAGCTATCAATGCTTCACATCATTAGTTAGCAAAGTGGTATGGTGATTTTTCCTATGAATCAGTTGATATCTGTTGAGAGAGAGTGTTTGAATAAATAAACATGAAGTCATTGTTTTCAGTATGGAATGGATAATTTTTGGAGCTAAAGGCAGAGGAGAGACAAACCAGAGTTGCAAAGTTCCAGGAAGCTGTCACTTAGCTAAACAGATGCTGTGTGTGTGTGTGTGTGTCTGTGTGTGCACACGCCCATGTGCATGTGCTCAGTCATGTCCGATTCTATGCAATCTCATGGACTGTAGCCCACTGGGCTCTTCTGCCCATAGAATTTTCCAGGCAAGAATACTGGAGTGGGTTGCTATTTCCTTCTCCGGTGGATCATCCCAACCCAGGGATCAAACCCATGTTTCCTGTGTCTCCTGCATTAGCAGGCAGATTCTTTACCACTAGCACCACCTAGGAAGCTAAACAGATGCGACCTTCTCCGTTTCTGAGATGCCTACACAAGCAGTCACAAAACCGATAACATTTTGCTCACAGACAGATGTAAAGTTTCCATTAAGAAAGTTCCTTTATCAAATGGCACCAAGTGGTGTTACAGCATCACTGGTGTATGCTAGTAAGGGTGATGCTTTATGACTACAAGTCTGTGATGTTCAGAGCATCTTTGGCTCTTGACTGATGTGTAGGAGGGAGAAGTCTGGGGAGACAGCTTGTCCTGCCCTTGCTGTGTGAGCCTGGTTTGTGGTCTGGAAAGCAAGCATGGAAACAGGCTGAGAGGATTGTCTGTACTGGTCTGTAGCGAGGGAGGCACTGCTTTACTAATGCATTAATTTACCCTGAATGGCCAACTCATGCGATCCTGAGATTATCCTGCTCTCAGTTCAGTTTTGGAAGAAATGGTGAAAATTGGAAACAATCAGATTCTAGCCACTGAGTTCATAGGATCGGGACCCTGTGTGGAGGAATGGCTGGAGGGTTCAGGAATCTGCTTTCTCACCCCAGTGTCTTGCAAGGAGAAAGATCATTTTTCAAAGTGAGAGATCTTTAAAACATAATTTTCATTACCCCAATAGAGTCAGCTCAAATCTTTCTATGATTCTGAGTGGTTTGAGAAAATGGTATATTTCAGGAATAATTACATGTCTTGAATAGCTAGAATCTAACACTATAGGGGGCTTCCCAGGTGGCTCAGTGATAAAGAATCCACCTGACAATGTAGGAGACATGGGTTCGATCCCTGTGTCAAAATGATCCCCTGGAGGAGGAAATGGCAACCCACTCCAGCATTCTTGCCTGGAATATCCCGTGGACAGAGGAGCCTGGTGGGTCACAAAGAGTCGTACACAATTTAGTGACTGAGCATGCGTGCATGCAAAACCATGGGCTATACTTTTAAACTGAAGTATAGTTGACTCCTTGGAAGGAAAGTTATGACCAACCTATACAGCATATTAAAAAGCAGAGACATTACTTTGCCAACAAAGGTCCGTCTAGTCAAGGCTATGGTTTTTCCCGTGGTCATGTGTGGATGTGAGAGTTGGACTGTGAAGAAAGCTGAGCACCGAAGAACTGATGCTTTTGAACTGTGGTGTTGGAGAAGACTCTTGAGAGTCCCTTGGACTGCAACAAGATCCAACCGGTCCATTCTAAAGGAGATCAGTCCTGGGTGTTCATTGGAAGGACTGATGCTAAAGCTGAAACTCCAATACTTTGGCCACCTCATGCAAAGAGTTGACTCATTGGAAAAGACTCTGATGATGGGAGGGATTGGGGGCAGGAGGAGACGGGGACGACAGAGAATGAGATAGCTGGATGGCATCACCGACTCGATGGACATGAGTTTGAGTGAACTTTGGGAGTTGCTGATGGACAGGGAGGCCTGGTGTGCTGTGATTCATGGGGTCGCAGAGAGTCAGACACGACTGAGTGACTGAACTGAACTGAAGAGTATGTGTGCTTTCTGTATTTTTAAAATATATTTAGAATTACCCACAAAGGAACCCAAAACTCGTGGCTAGATGGGATGTAGGGAGCAGTTAAGTTCTGGAAGTTTTATCATTACAGAGAAATGGCATTAATTACAGATGGAACACTTAGATGAGAACGAGGCAGAAGCAAGCAACTGAGCATTTCTTGCCATCAAATGAAAATCCTTTTCCATGCCATTATAGTGGGGACTTCTTATTGAGGCTGTTCAATATCTAATTTATCACATATTTGGAGGAAATTTCCAGGTAGATGGGAAGCAGGACTCTACCGAACAATTTATAGGCAACCAGTAAGAGACAGCAAACCAGATGAGTTCACCTGGAGCTCTGCATTGTTAGATGTGCTGGCTTCAGCAGTGAAGGGCCACCACAGCAGTGCCATGCCAGCCGCAGTGGTAGCTACTGTCCCCAGCCTCACACAAGCAGGCAGTTCCCGTAAAATTCTGGCTGTAGTGCCTCTCCTCTTTTCTCCTGGCTCTGGTCTGCAGCTTTTTTTTTTTTTTTTATCAAACTTGAGAGCTCCCTGTTACCTTTTTCTTGTCCCAGAGTGGATTCTAATATAAGCACAAGCCTTGGAAATCAGACCAGAAGGGCAAAAGTCACATGGTTATTTTCAAGACAGAAAACAATGAGAGAGAGCTAAGAAAGGTGTTAAGATCTCTAGAGTCTATACGCTGGTGCCCAGAGCACAGACAATAATCTGGGGAACTCCAGGATTTAGAATACAAGATTGTAATTAGGAGATGGCAATCCAGCTTCCCAGGTGGCACTCGTGGTAAAGAACCGGCTTGCCGTTGCAGGAGATAAGAGACTCTGGTTCTATCCCTGGGTTGGGAAGATCCCCTGGAGGAGGAAATGGCAACCCACTCCGGTATTCTTGCCTGGAGAATCCCATGGACAAAGGAGCCTGAAGGGCTACAGTCCACGGGGTCGCAATGACTGAGCAACTAATACTAATGGAAAAATATATCCAGATCAAAAGGCGGAGACCTTTAAAGAGCATAAGAGTGAGATGCCAAGAATGTGTGTGCCTCAGTGGAGAGAACTTGGGGTATGAATAGAGGGAGAAGCCCTAGACATGTCTGCGATTTCCCCAGGCCGCCCAGATGGAGGGCATAGATGGTTCAATCCTGATACTAACCCTCAAACGTCTAGATGGAGAGATAAGAAATGTAAGAAGTGGAAATGGCATCAACCAGACATTCGTCAGCATCTCTTGAGACAAGGTCAGAGAACAGCGCTCAGCTTTAACTTTGACCAAGAGTTCACTGTGAAGTGTACATAGTGCTACGTTTAGAGCATCACACATGTTATCTCTGAGCTTTTGAAAACCAGGGAGGGGAAACCTCGAGGAAACTGGGTTTCAAAACTTCAGGGGGAAAATTAGATCTTTCTGGAGGAGTTAATGAAAATGCTGAGTTCATTTATTTCCAGGTGCTAAACAGATTTTCTCATTTGAAAGAGAAAAGCTACTCATAATAAGTTTTACATCAATTCTTTTAAAAAATGAAAACACAAATAGTATCAATGAAAAAGTAGGCACAAAATATGTTCTGTCCTGCAGGAGAAAATAGCCATCTAAAGTAATGATGTCTATCGTTAGCCTCGAAGTCACAGCGAGTTGTACCAGATCTAGCCAAGCTCTGGACAGCATGTAGGTGTCTTCATGCCATGCGTGAAGGCATGCGCCTCCAGCTTGGGGTATCTCTCTCCTTCACCCCAGCCCACCTCCTCAACTCCAAGCATCTAGAAGAGGCCACCATGTAAGCCCTTGGGTGACACTTAGAACTTCAGTCAGAATTGGTTGTTGCCAAATAAGAGCGAAAAAAAAGAGCTGAAGTACGTGATCCAGGATAAATTCTAAAAAGATGGGTGTCAGGCGGGTTGATATGCGGAAAAGAGGGTCAGAGGCAGACTTGTGCTCCATTTCTCCTGCCCACCTTCTATCAACTCACTGAGAGTTCCTTCCTTAGCATCAATGAGTCATCTCCATCTTAAAACCTAACAAACCCAACTTCAATTGTGAAACATTTTACAACAGTATGAATATGATGTAAAATGAAAAACAGAGAAATATACCATTTTAACTCCACATTTCATTACTTCAAACGGATATTAGGAGATTGGGTATTTTAATGAGAACCCGCCGCCTGTGTCCCTTTGATCTCAAGGTTTGTTCTGCGTTTGCCCACCAAAGATAAAATACATCCACGAGGAACTTTATTCTTCGCTTCAGAAACGTCCTGAAGATCACTTTATCTGCTACAACACCCTGCTCACTTAACTCACTTATAAACAACAATTTACTTCTCAAGACTTCCTTCAAGAGTCTCACTTTTCGTGCCCACCATCGTGAAGGCGTTGTATCACACACTCTGTCCAGACCCAGTGAGTCTCCTGCCTCCAAAGGCACATGTCACCCAGACCCCACGGGCCTGTAAGTGACCTGGTCACACTCCCCCTAATCACTACTGAGCCCCTAGCCAGGTGTGCTCCCCCTGTCTGCAGCGAGTCCCAATAATCTTAACTTTGCTTTGCTAGCAAGATTTTGGGGGTATGCATCAAAATGGAAAATTAGATCATTAAGCCTTGTGTTGAGTATAATTTCAGATGTGAACTTTCTGTGACCTGCAGCAAATGCAGTAACCCTTTTCAGCACCATTTTCCTCTGCACAGAAAGAGACAACGATCCTGTTTCATGAGGTGGTTGTAAAGAAAAAACCACAGTGTAGGGGGCACAGGGTCTCTGGTAGCACTTTAGAAGATGGCTGTCATTGTGATTCAGAGTTGTCTTGATTTTAAGGCTGAACTGGAACTTAAGGTACTGGGGGAGGGCTTGCTTTTTTCATTTCATTTTTTAACCAAATTGCAAGTAACATTAGAGAAATGAGTCAAGCTCATGCCCTTTGATGAAAAAGGAATTTTTATTTGTTACAATTACTTTCAGGTAAAGAAGGCACTGGCTTTCTGGTCATCATCCTTAGCAGCTCAAGACTTTGCTCAAATTGGATTACATTTGAGTTCTTTTTCATGACATGGAATTTTTCTAAGCCAAATTTTAGTATGTTATTCAAATGCTAAAAAATTGCTAAATAAAAATGCCCAATCTTCAAGTGTCCTTCTAATTTTAAAATTGGGAATAGAGTGCTATTAGTAACACATGTGTGGAAGGAATGTAACAAGCAAAGTCTTTCTATCCATCATCTGCAACAGGGGCAGGGAGACAGAGTAATGCAGGAGTTGCCAGGCGCCCTCGAGTCTGACCTGTGGGCCAGGAGCTGGCGAAGGACAGGGAAGCCTGGCGTGCTGCAGTCCATGGGGCCACAAGAGTCAGACACGACTGAGCGACTGAACAAGTCTGATCAAGGTGCCGAACCACCTGCCAGAAGCAAGAGTGTCCAGAGCTACTTTTGCCAGCATTAGTCTGTTGCCCCTTTGCATTCTATGTCAAGGAAGGTTAAGACTTTGTTAGGTAGTTGGAAGGGGTGGTAAATATCCCAAAGATTATTATCTAGAGATCCTTGTCAGAAACTGTGATCTTCCACACTCCTGGTCCCCATGCGAAGAATGGTGTATCTTCACCCTTCTCCACCTGAAGTCAAATGAGAGTCCTTCCAGTGTGGCCTTGAGGGTGAGGGATGCTAAGACTGCTCTTGTGTGATTTATACAGGATACTCTGAAGGCAAGAGGCTTTTTACCACTCAGACTTGGTGGCAAAGCTAAGAGTCAGCATTAACTTCATGCAGGGTGCATTTTGGGGTTGGGAGGCCAAGGAAGAATCTTTCCAGGAAAACTCCCATAACTCTAGGAGAAAGAGTAGAAATGCAAAGAGGAGAAACAAAAATTACATCAATACAAGTGAATCCTTCCTCTGTGGGCATCCAAGCCCTACGCTGGTCTGAGAGAAATAGAGATGTTTTAAATCAGAGAAGATTTTAAAGGTTTGACATTACATTCAACTTTTTAAAGCCTGGAAAAAGAGACTATCCTTTTGTCATTATCTTCGATGATTTGAAAATCAATGAAAATTTGTGCAAAATTTAATACATAAGTAGAGAGGAAGATTCAACAGACCAGGTGTTCAGGGGTCTCAGAATGAAGAATAAAATTGTACTTGGTTTTCACTATATTGAAATAGTGAATCCAATTCTCTCAAAACAAGGGTTCACACAGTTCATAGAAAGAAAAAAAATGAAAAATCTTTGACCTACACACACAACCTAACCTTTTTTGTTTTCTTTCACTTTATTTTCATGTTAGGATGTAATTCTGAACCCACATCCCTTTGCAGAGTTTAATTATGTATCTACAGATGATTTAGCAGTTAAACTATTTTTTGCACTTACCGGAAGCATTAAGGTAGATCTTGGATTATTTTTGTGCCGTTCAGAAGGAAAAGAGCAACATCTGACTCTATGATGTCATCAAGAGGTAAGATACTAGAGAACTGGTGGAAACAGATGAGCTCTCAGAGGAAACAGAGAAAGACTGGCCAGTGTCATTGGAGGAAAAGCAGAAGTCAATCCATAGAAGCCAAGTGAGAAAGGGCTCTCATGGCATGAGAAACCACCATGGGGAATTGTGTTAAAGGCTGACTGCCGTGGGGGTTAGCAGAAGTCCAGATCCAGTGGGAAGGGAGTCATTGGGGTGTCTGGTTGGCTGCTACTTTAGCAGAGCGGTACACGAGGCTTCCGGGTACACAGGAGTGGGTAAGGGAGACTTCTGGAAGTGAGGTAGACGGCTGACACACTCCCCTCTGCCTTTCCTACCTTACAACTGTACACGAGCATTTGGACCAGGAGAGAACTCATTCCTAGTAAACGCGCAGCCACACTCACAGCAAAGAGGGGAACCTCAGATGCCCCAAGTGGAAAGAGAAGCCAAAGCTAAGATGACCCTCTCCCACTGGTCCAGGGCGATTCTGGACCCTGTTTGAGTTTCCATGCTCACATCACCCAAGAGACAGGACTCAGGACATATTTGAGTTAGGGAGATAGAACAGAGATGCCTTCAGAAAGTTCTTTGTGTGAGGAGGGGACTAAAATTCTCCACTCGCCAGAAAGACAACAAGAAAGCTGTTTCTTTAGTTGGAGAAGAGCTGTTCCTATGAGAACTGATCTCAAGGCAGAACCTCACATGCAACTGATAAGAGATGAGTGGCCTGCATAGTGTGAGAATCTGGAGTCCAGAAATGAACAGAAGAGTGGGTCTGGTGCTGGAGAAGACTATTGAGAGTCCCTTGGGCTGCAAGGAGAGCAAACCAGTCAATCCCAGAGGAATTCAACCCAGAATATTTATTGGAAGGGCTAATGCTGAAGTTGAAGCTCCAGTAATTTGGCCACCTGATGCAAACAGGTAACTCATTGTAAAAGATACTGATGCCGGGGAAGAGCGAGGGCAGGAGGAGAAGGGGACGACAGAGGATGAGATCTTAGATAGCATCATGGACTCAAGACGTGAATTTGAGCAAATTCCAGGAAATAGCGGAGGACAGAGGAGCCTGGTATGCTATAGTCCACGGGGTCTTAAAGAGTCAGACATGATTTAGGGACTGAACAACAGCAATGTGTCTGGAGTCCAGAGTACCCTCTAAGACCCTTAAGCAAATAATAATCTGTATCAGAGGTGCACTTCCCAGCTGAGGGTTTTGGGGGACTCTGCTTCATGTCAGGAAACCACGTCCCCTGAATTGAGCTCACAGTAAAAGATACAGGTGACATAGGGAAATTAATCTCTGTAAGGAAAGATCAGCACATGCAATGAATGGTAGCATTCTTACTCCAGGAAATTTTAAAAATATAGGACAACCTGTTAAAGACGACTTAAAAAGAGGCATCTTTAAAATGATTACAGAAATAAAAGAAGACATGGAAATTACAAAGGAGAGGCTGGTAACTTAAAAAAAAAAGAATAAAATAAGCCTACTGGACTTGAAAATATAGTCATTTTGAGGGAAAACTTAATGGGAAGATTCAGCAGTAGAGTAGACATAAATGATGAAAAACAGTAAGTCAAAAGACAAGAAAAATCAGAATTTAGCAACAGATGAATGTGACAGAGGGTGCGGAAGCATACAAGTTTAAAATAACGAAGATGGGAATAGGCGTCATCACAGACAGGCAGACGAGAAGGAGGAAAGGGACATGAAAATGCAGAAGAGGGAAAGAAAACCTCAGTCCACAGCCTAGCAGTTAGGAAAGGGGTAAACAAAACTATGGTAAATAAAAATCATGAAATAAGATCATAGAATTAAACGTGATAGGAGACTCATCCCCATGATGACTTTTAACATTAAAATACAGCAGGAGAAAAGAAGCATATGGGTCAGTTTCACTTTTAGCAGTTTTATGGGGAAGTTTTATCAGGTTTGAAGAGAACACATTATCCTTGTGTTCCAAACTGTTCCAGAGACTAGAAAAGGCTGGAATATTTTTCAACTCATTTTATAAGTTAAGTCATTGAAATGAAGAAAGGATGATATGACACAAAACGTTATCTCGGAAACATAAATACAAAACTCCTAAACCTACTATTAGCAAACTGAGTCCAACAATGGGATTAGAAGATATTTTTTTCAGGATGATGGAGTGAAATTTGTACCAATAAGGCAAGGAGAGCGGGGCTTCCGTAATGGCTCATGGATGAAGAGTCTGTTTGCAATTCAGGAGACACTGGAAGCACGGGGTTGATCCCTGGATCAGGAAGATCCCCGGGAGAAAGAAATGGCAACCCACCCCAGGATTCTTACCTGGATAATCCCATGGACAGAGGAGCCTGGTGGGCTACAGTCATGGGGTTGCAAAGAGTCAGACACGACCAACTAACACTACCACTGCTGCTGTTCACCACAAGCCACAGCAAACCCCACAGTAAATACTAAAACCGTGAGGATATTCTCTTTAATGCTCTTAAATGTTGGATGGAAAAACTGCTCTCACAGTTTCTCTTTGTCATTTTACTGAGAGTCCCAGACATTGAAATAACAAAAGAAAAATTAAATCAGAGGTAAAAAATTGGAAAAGTAGAAACCGGGAACAGGGAGTTAGTGGCTCAGGGAAATACAAGCATGCCGATGGAACAGAACCAAGACCTGAGAAAGACCCCCACACGTACACATACAGGAACTTGAGCAACGATCATGGTGATATTTACGGAACAGTAAGAAAGGAACAGGCCAGCTAGAAAGTAGAGCAGCGACAGTTGGCTATTTGTTCGGATTAAAGACTTAAATGTGACAAATGCAACTTAAAAATTTTAAAGACACTGTAGGAAAACATCATAACTTCAGGGTAAAGGAGCAGATCATAAGAATAAAAAAAAACCAGAAAGAAAGAAAGGAAGGAAGGAGGAAAGAATGAAAGAAAGTTAGATTGTGGTGATTTTGTCCCTAGGTCGTGTCCAGCTTTTTCCAGCCCATGGACTGTAGCCCATCAGGTTCCTCTGTCCAAGTGATTTTCCAGGCAAGAACACTGGAGTGGGTTGCCTTGCCCTTCTCCAGGGCATCTTTCCAACCCAGCGTTGGAACCCACCTCTCCTGCATTGCAGGCGGACTCTTTCCTTGCTGAGCCACATGAGAAGCCTAAGATAGACGGACAGACAGACAGAGATAGAGCAGTTCAGTCCAGTCGCTCAGTCGCAGCCGACTCTGCGACCCCGTGGACCGCAGCACGCCAGGACTTCCTGTTCTTCACCAACTCCCAGCATTTGCTCTGACTCATGTCCATCGAGTCGGTGATGCCATCCAGCCATCTCATCCTCTGTCGTCCCCTTCTCCTCCCACCTTCAATCTTTCTCTGCATCAGGATCTTTTCCAAAGAGTCAGCTCTTCGCATCAGGTGGCCAAAGTATTGGAGCTTCAGCTTCAGTCCGTCCAGTGAATATTCAGGACTGATCTCCTTTAGGATGGACTGGTTGGAGAGTGAAGAAGGCAATAGCAAACCACTTCAGGATTCTTGCCTTGAGAACCTCGCGAACAGTATGAAAAGGCAAAAAGATATGACACTGAGAGTATACCCAGATAGCTAATAAACTTTTGAAAGGACATTCAGTCTCACTAGTAATTAGGGGAAATTTGAATGAATGTAAATTTAAACAAGATGACATATTGCTTCCTATCCCTCCAAGTGCCCGAATTTTAAGAGCAGGTTCTGCAAAACAAAACTATCAAACCAGAATAATTTTATAAAAATTCACAACTAGTTTCCAAACACGGTTAGACTCACAAATACTATCTTTGGAGGCAGGCATAACCTGGCTAGCAATGAACGGTTATTAGGCAGCCTCGGTCTCCCCCAGTCCCCACTTAACACACTCCCCTAACATGCCCTTGGCCCTCCCTGAAGCTCTAGGCCTGTTTTCTCTCTCTAGATGGTGATGAGTGACCCTCCAGGTTACATGGCCGCCTGTCCATAGGCCTCTGGTGACTTCATTCAAAGGAGTGTCCACAGTGGATATTTCAGGCCCTGGGGCAATCCAGTGAAGGAGATGTTTGGAGGGCAGGCGACCCTTTGAGAAAACCTCTTTCAGTTTTGCGTCTGGCCCCGAGACGCGGCCCGGCCCCTCTACCTCTGAAGACTGCCACAGAAGTCACAGAGCTTCCCCGGCCTCCCCTGCCAGCCCCTGTCGCTCGGTAAGACCCTCTGGGAGCTCCCGCCCAGGGTTCCCTTCCCAGAGCCTTGCCACCACAGGGCGAGGGGATTCCTTCAGCTTTTTAGTCTAATCTGTCTGCTTCGCTGCTCTTATTCTGCCAAATCCCTGCTTCCTGCTGGACACAGATTCCTCTGCTTCCCATCGGAGTCTTTGGGGAGACAGAGTTCACCATTCACACAAGTTTAAGAGGTTCTGGGGGAAATGATGAGAAACGTTGTGGTTAAATCTTTGGGGAGAAGTCGGGGCTTGCATTTCCTGATTCCTCCATGTGATGTTGGCCCAATAGTTATCCCTTATCTGATCCAAATTTCTGTTCTAAACTGTACGGGACAGTTTTTAATTACAGAGGCATAGTTCTAGGGTATGACTTTTCCCAGTTTCCTTAGAACCTAGGGGTGGCCCACCAAAGGGGTGTGGGAAAATCTAGAAAAGAGGTGGCTTTCATTAGTGTCTCTATCAGGAGCCTCCCTGGGGAACCCAGGCGTTTCCTCCCAAACTTCTCTCTTTACTCGACACATGACTCTGCTTAATCCTCATTTTTATTGTTTATAAAAGCTTTTTTTTTAACTAAAAAAATTTTTATATGGAGTATAGTTGCTTCATAATGTTCTGTTAGTTTCTGCTGTATAGCACAGTTAATCAGCTGTTGTTTGGGGATTTCTTTCCCATTTAGGCCACTGCAGAGCATTGAAGTAGAGTTCCCTGTGCTGTACAGTAGGTTCTTATAAACCCAGAAAAAACTATAATTCAAAAAGATACATGCACCCCGACGTTCAATTCAGTTCAGTTCAGTCGCTCGGTTGCGTCTGGCTCTTTGTGACCCCAAGGACTGCTGCATGCCAGGCTTCCTGGTCCATCTTGATTCCAGCCTGTGCTTCATCCAGTCTGGTATTTCACATGATCTACTCCTCATAGAAGTTAAATAAGCAGGGTGACAGTATATAGCCTTGACGTGCTCCTTTTCCAATTTGGAACCAGTCTGTTGTTCCATGTCCAGTTCCAACTGTTACTTTTTGGCCTGCATACAGGTTTCTCAGGAGGCAGGTCAGGGGGTCTGATATTCCCATCTCTCAAAGAATGTTCACCCCAATGTTCACTGCAGCACAATTTACAAAAGCCGGACGTAGAAGCAACCTAAATATCCATCAACAGAGGAATGGATAAGGAAGATATGAAAGAGTTCTATAGAAGAAAATATGTAAAGAAGGGGCTAGGACTCACTCCTCTTTCAAAGGGAAACACCTTAGGATTTCTGGAGTAATTTTCTTTCTCTATGCATGTCACAAGAGTGTGCCACACGTGGCCTTCTGTATATCACTTATTTTGACAACTCTCATATTATTAGAATTGTCCTAGATCATCAGATAATTTAGAAACTTGGTTCTTCACAGTGGCTCACAGACCTGTATTTGGACTCCCTTGACTACTGGAAATATCAGTATTTCCTACTTTTAACTGTTACAAATAACGCCATAAAGAGGATTTTATCATCAGCCCTAGAGATGGACTTACAAGGTCAAAGGTGGAACGTGTTTACATCTTTTGAAAAATGCAGTCACGGTGCCTTTGAGGACAAGGCAAGCCTGGGATCCATCCCACTGGCTGTGGGTGAAAAAAACATCTCCCCATTTGGTCAGAGTCTTTGCAGCCCCTGGAGAAGGACATGGTGATTTGCTCCAGTCTTCTTGCCTGGGAAATCCCACGGACAGAGGAGCCAGGCGGGCTGCGGGCCACGGGGCCTCAGAGAGTCGGATACAATAAGCTACTCCCCAGCTGCAGGCTCAGCCCCTCTCACAGCTGCAGGCTCTGCTGCTGGGCTTCCCCGCTGGCCTTGGCCCCACGGAACCATCAGGACTGTGGATCGGGGATCCGTGCGCCTTCCTTTGGTTCCAGCCCGTGCCTGGCTCCGGGGCTCCTGGTGTGCTTAGCAATCAAGGTGGCCACTCCCTGGTCAGGACAGAGTGGACGCTGATTATTTTCTCCCGCCGTGGAAACCCTGCCTCTCCACCTCTGCAGCCCACGTATTCAGAGAACTTTGAGAACACCCAGACACACGGCTTGGAGGCTTTCTGAAGGCCGTGGCCCGAAGCGTCCCACCCTGCTGAGAATCAGGGCTGAGCTCAAACACCTGCATGCTCTCTGATCTCAGAGGAGTTGTCTGGGCTTCTCCAAAGTGACCCCAAAGGAAGTCCGGCGCGGCCAGGACTGTCCGCTGACCTCAGCTTCCTGTTGCCGCTGTCTCTGCCTGACCCCCTTGGCAGTCCCCTTCCTGTGCCCGCAGATGGACCGACAGTCAGCCCATCCCTCTGCGAAGACCCTCAAGGACTCTCTCCATTAAAAACTACCTGGGAGTGCCAAATGTGGCCGTGTTAAATTTAGGCTCTTTCTCCAAACAGCCGAACTTTAAAGAAGGCCCCCTCAGAGAACTCCGAATACCATTTTCTAGCCTTTTCCTTTAAACAATTTCCTCTCATGATCCGTTTAACAGGCCCCAGGAGGCCTGGCCCACGGTTCTCCATCCCAGCTGCAGGGCCGCTCCACCTTCATCTGTTGCTCTGCTCTTCTTTCAAAGCCTCTTCTCTGCATTTTCCAGTCTGCCATGTCAATCCTCACGACCTGTTTGCACAAACTGGCCTTGGGATGAGAGCCTGGCGATGTCCAGAGTGGAGCAGGAAGCCTTTCCGGGTGGTCCTACAGGGAAACAACTGGTGATTTCCTTTGGAGTAAGTAAAAAGGAGAACTCCAGAGCCAGGTTGGAGAAGGAAATGGCAACCCACTCCAGTGTTCTTGCCTGGAGGCTACTCTCCATGGGGTCACAAGAGTCGGACATGACTTAGCCGCTAAACTACAAACTACTACCAGAGCCAGGCCCACTGTCTCCACGCTGAGCATGATGTAATGACCCGTCGGATTTATCTGCACGGAGGAAGGGCGGGCCTTCGAGAGAACACGGTGTCTGTGTGTGATCTGAGCCTCATCCAAGGCCACGGGGTGTGCCACTCTCTTCTCCAGGTGAACTGTAGCTCTGAGGATGGTCTCCCCAGCCTTCATTTAGAATCCTATCATCATTAATTTGTTGTTGTTGATGCTGTTCAGTTGCTCAGTCGTGTCCAACTCTTTGCAACTCCAAGGACTGCCGCACGCCAGGTTTCCCGTCCTCCACTGTCTCCCAGAGCTTACTCAAACCCATGTCCATCGAGTTGGTGATGTCATCCAACCATCTCATCCTCTGTCGTCCCCTCCTCCTCCCACCTTCAATCTTTCCCAGCATCAGGGTCTTTTCCAATGAGTCAGTTCTTCGCATCAGGTGGCCAAAGGATTGGAGGTTCACCTTCAGCCTCAGACCTTCCAGTGAATATTCAGGATTGATTTCCTTTAGGATGGACTGGTTGGATCTCCTTGCTGTCCAAGGGACTCTCAAGAGTCTTCTCCAGCACCACAGTTCAAAAGCATCAGTTGTTTGGCTCACATTCGTATGTGACTACTGGAAAAATTGCAGCTTTGACTGTATGGACCTTTGTCTGTAATAAGACTTCGGAAAGTCCAGTTTTCTAGATTAGCCTTTGTCTTACTATCCACGTATACTTAGATGAATATGGTTGTAAATGTAGCTTTGAATATAAAAGATGCTGCAGACATGCTGCTCCCAATAGGGTGCTGAGAAATGTTTAATAAGCGCTCCTCCAGGAAAACCCCAAACCACCTGATTTGTAGTGATTGCCAATTTCCAAGGTGTCAATACTTTCATCATGGCCAATTTTAAGCTATTAATACAAAGTCACTGAACACAGAGTTGGGGAGACACACAGCATCACACCAGTATATAGTCCTTAACCATTCAGATTTAGTAAAGAAATAATAGGTAATAGTAAACTGTGACAAAATAAGAAAAATGGTAACGTGGAGAATTTATTACCTTTGTTGATAATAATTAATTGTAAACATATACAATTTCTTTTATAATAATGGCTGTGTTTAACAACTCCCTCATAAAACCCCGGAGTTTCAGCACACCACTCAAGAACCATCTGAACCGATCACTGCAGATAGGCTTCTGTCTCTTATCTGTAGTCGAGCTGTGCTGTCTGTCTGTCCCTGTACAAAAGCCGTACTAAAATCCAGACTCTGCTGAGACACAAGTAAGTTCTCCACGAGGCAGAGGAGATGGCTGACTACTATGGCCAGTCAGGCAAGAAGGAACTTGGTAAGACAGCAGAGCAGCGGTGTAGACGCAGGTTCACTGATTCCTAGTGAAGGCCCGTCGTGGCCTCTGTGACACACGCAGGAGACTGTGAGGCCTGCACGATGCTGCTGTTCAGTCACTCAGTCATGTCTGACTTTTTGCAACCCTATGGGCTGTGACCCGCCAGGCTCCTCCGTCCATGGCATTCTCCAGGCAAGAACACTGGAGTGGGTTGCCATTTCCTCCTCCAGGGGATCTTCCCAACCCAGGGATCTAACTCGCAGCTCCTGTACTGCAGGCGGATAATTTGCCGCTGAGAAGGGTTGGGGGAGGTGGGTAAGGTCGGAATTAGGAGTGTAGGCCCTGAAGTCAGCCGCGCTTGGCTCCAGCCCTGGCCCTGCTCCCTAGTGGCGGGGGGACCAGGGTCAACTCCCCAAGCTCTCTGTCCCTCAGCTTCCTGGCCTGAAAAGTGGGGCCCCCGTGATGAGCGCTGTTGTCGAACCAGCAGCGACAATATGTACAAAGTGCTGAGCAGAAGCTCAGACCCCACGGCTCCCTCACTGCGAGCCCAGGGCCTTGGGGGGCAGCCCTTCCCTCTGTCTCCTTCCCACCAGCAGAGCAGCTGAGCGGGGCAGGCAAGGAGAAGGGGGCCGGCACTCCTTGGTGCCCCCGGGGGCGACCCCCACCCACACGTGTGCGGCCATCGCCACAGGAAAAGACCACAGGAAGCGCAGGTCACGTCAGAAGAGCTTTCTAGCCTGCGCCAGTCAGTCTGGGGTGCATGGTATGACATGGACTAAGAGAACAGACTCCAGTGAAATGGGTCTGGGCCTGAGGGTGATGAGCCTCGACCTTGCTTTCTTGGCCTGTGAAATGGGTACAAGGCTTGCCCTCCCCCTGGGCTGCTTTTGAGGACTTCAGGGGTTAATCCGCAGACCTGGCTGGCCTCCGAGCCTGTGCTCATCACTGGAGCCCGGAGCTCTGTCCTTCCAGCCGTAGAGCACACACCCGGGAGACATCCAGGAGAGTAGAGGACCAGAGAAGCTGGATGTGCAGTGAAGGACCATCCGCTGACTTGCCTGGGAGCCGGAGCTCCCTCGGAGTCGGGCCTGTGACTCACAGGCCCTGTGCCCCCGCGGCCCAGCCGGCAGCGGCTTCTGATTCATGCTTTCCGTGGTGGTTGGAGGGGTGGGGGGATGGGAACCGTCTGGACACACGGCTGCTAGGACAGATCCTCTTGTTCATCTGAGCCTTTATTAACACAGAATCTGCAAACCTGCCTCCCCCGCCCCAGGTCCCTCCCCGCGAGGCGGCTTCAAATGCGGCTGATGGGAAAGAATTTGGCAGCTTCAAGACAGACTGGCCCAGGTGTCTGAGCAAAGGAGACCCAGGGGTATCAGGATGCCCTATGTGCCAGGCAGCAGGGGCGTTTATAGGGCTCTGCTTTTCTCATTTTCTAATCTCCTGGGCTGTTCATTTCATACACAAACCACAGAGCATCTCTGGTCTCTATTGACAGGGGTTCCCCTCAACAGCGTTCCATGGGGAAGGACCCCCCACAGGTCCTTCCTAGAGAAAATTAGAATTTTTCTTTAATTATAGAGCTTGGATTTGAGGAAAGGGGGAAGCAAAGGGCCTCCCAGAACTGCGCTTGTAAAGCTAACTGTCATTTCATCCTTGGAAAATTGTTGCAGCTGGTTGCTAAAGTTTTCATTCTTCTGTGTACACAGCCGTATAAAGAACTTTCCAGTTAAATTAAGCAGCATTCAGGGGTATTTAAAAAAAGGAGAAAAGGAAATTGGTGGCCTCAGGAGGAGCCTAGCACAACCAAATGTCAGGCCAAGGGTTCTTTCCTGCGATCTCCCACGTCAGCCTGTGAGCCCTGGGCACACAGAGGACAAGCACGCTCTTCCCCCCTCCCCCCAGGATGGCTGCAGGACCTGGGGGCTCACTCCCACCTCTGAGCCTCAGTTTCCGTCACAATGAAATGGGCATGGTAATGATACTCCAAAATCACTGGGGATGCTGATTGCAGCCAGGAAATTAAAAGACTCTTACTCCTTGGAAGGAAAGTTATGACCAACCTAGATAGCATATTAAAAAGCAGAGCCATTACTTTGCCAACCAAGGTCCGTCTAGTCAAGGCTATGGTTTTTCCCGTGGTCATGTATGGATGTGAGAGCTGGACTGTAAAGAAAGCTGATTGCAAAAGAATTGATGCTTTTGAACTGTGGTGCTGGAGAAGACTCTTGAGAGTCCCTTGTACTGCAAGGAGATCCAACCAGTCCATTCTAAGGGAGATCGATCCTGGGTGTTCATTGGAAGGACTGATGCTAAAACTGAAACTGCAATACTTTGGCCACCTCATGCGACGAGTTGACTCACTGGAAAAGACTCTGATGCTGGGAGGGATTGGGGGCATGAGGAGAAGGGGACGACAGAGAATGAGATGGCTGGATGGCATCACCGATTCTGTGGACATGAGTTTGTGTGAACTCCGGGAGTTGGTGATGGACAAGGAGGCCTGGTGTGCTGTGATTCATGGGGTTGCGGAGAGTCGGACACGACTGAGTGACTGAACTGAACTGAACTGAATGATACTCCCTGGGGTTGCTACGAAGACCACAGGAAGCTGTCTTCAGAGAACACTTAGCTGGGAGCCATGCCTGGAGTAGATGCCCGGAAAGATGCTGCAAATTCTGCTACTGTGTCCAGATACTCCCTCCTGTGTGCTCCCCTTCCCGTGATCAAGATCCAGTGATGAGTTTTTGCTTTTAAATGTTAAGTGTGTGAAATTCACATCACTTGAAAAGTCTCCCCTTGTTCTCCTACTGCAGGGCACAGCCCAGACTCCATCTCTTTGGGGCCCTCTGTTCAGCCCCAAGGAAAGAATTCCTCCTGCCTCCTCCCTCCTGAGAGTCCATTTATCTGTAGCCTGAGTCATTCTCTGGAAGTTCTCTGCCTCTTTTGCTTGTCACCTTGTCATGACCTTGAGCAGACATCCCTCTGGCCAAAGCCCCAGGTCTGGGTACATGGAGACCCCATGATGGGAGCTGGTCCTACCTCTGAAAGGACAGATGAGGGTCCTGTTGGGTAAGAGGCTTGGTCAGAGGAGCAGGTCAGTAGGGCCACCCCATCCCCCAGGGCACCTGTGAAGGGAACTGAACTGGGTGGCCGGCAAAAGGAGGACAGTGTCCAGGACGGGGGCAGGGGGAGGAGCGGGGGCGGGGGAGAGCGTGGGGAGGACCAGAGTCAGGATGGGGGGGTCAGGAAAGTGGGGACCCCAGGGACCGAGGAAGGAGTTGTGGAGGGATGCTGTCCCAGGCTTGCTTGTGTTAGCTAGTTGCTCAGTCGTATCTGACTCTGTGGGACCCCATGGGGTGTAGCTCCTCTGTCTGTGGAATTTTCCAGGCAAGAATACTGGAGCAGGTTGCCATTTCCTTCTCCAGGGGATCTTCCTGACCCAGGTCTCCTGCATTGTAGGTAGACGCTCTACCGCCTAAGCCACCAGGGGTGTCCAGGCTAGGAAATCACAGCCAGAAAACTGCAGGAGGATGTGAATTTGCAACCAGGAAGCCATGGGGGGAAGGGGCTGCTGCCTTTGCAACTACAGGAGGGGAGTCCAGGCGGAGATCATCTTCTGGATAGTTGGCGGTGGAGGCCAGGAGGCAAAAAGATGGGGTCTCTGAGTGCAGGGACTAGATTTGCTGTGCCATCGTCTTTGGTGATGGGAGGCAACGTGTTGGAAGCCTGGTGTGAATGACCAGGTGGCTGAGGAGGGGCCGGCTGGCCCAGGGGGCGTGGGTCAGTCTGGAGACAGCAAAAGTGCCCTTTCAGCCCCACCGCCTTTCCATTGGCAGCAAGGGCCTGGCCTTGCACTGCTGGGCCATTGGCCCTACCTTCTCTGTCTAACAACATCTTCCCCACCCCTCTGCAAGGGACAGGACATGAATCTCCATATCCCTGCTCCCCCTGCACGGGGATGTTGCAACCCAACAAGGAATCCCCAACAAGGAATACCGACGAAGGTTTTGCCAAATGGGTGGGAACCTTCAGTGGATTCTTTGATCACTGGATCCCTTACTTAGGACCTGTTCCCTTATTTAGCAACAGCCCAAAGGTCCGTCTAGTCAAAGCTATGGTTTTTTCAGTAGTCATGTATGCATGTGAGGGTTGGACTATAAAGAAACCTGAGCGCCGAAGAATTGATGCTTTTGAACTGTGGTGTTGGAGAAGACTCTTGAGAGTCCCTTGGACTGCAAGGAGATCAAATCAGTCCATCCTAAAGGAAATTAGTCCTGAATGTTCAGTGGAAGGACTGATGCTGAAGCTGAAACTCCAATACTTTGGCCACTTGATGCAAAGAACTGACTCACTGGGAAAGACCCTGATGCTGAGAAAGATTGAAGGCGGGAGGAGAAGGGGACGACAGAGGATGAGATGGTTGGATGGCATCACTGACTCAATGGACATGAGTTTGTGTAATTTCAGGGAGATGGAGATGGACAGGGAGGGCTGGCGTGCTGCAGTCCATGGTGTCCCGAAGAGTCGGATACGAATGAGCGACTGAACTGCACAGAACTTAACAGAGGGCACTAAGTGTCTCCTTGGTTCAGCAAAGAGCTGACAGTTCAGGAGGGGCTTGCCACTAGTAGGAAGAAGTCAGGACAGTCCAACCCCATTTGCAGAAGACCCCCATTCTAATGAGAGAGACCCTGACCCTGAAGTTTGAAGTCAGAGTCCCTGATGCCGGCTGCCCAACCGAGACCAGCTCCCTGCGTTTCAAGGGTGCCATCTTGTGGAAGCAGGCCGTAATTGCAAACACTTAACATGCCCTGCAGGAGACACGGATGTGGGCTCCATCTCTGGGTTCGGAAGATCCTCTGGAGGAGGGAGGGCAATGCATTCCCGTAACCTTACCTGGAGAATCCCATGGATGGAGGAACCTGGCAGGCTACAGTCTCAAGAGAGTCGGACACAACTTAGCGAAAGAACAGCAACTTAAGACCTTTAACATTCCGGGCAATTCAGCAGCCTTCCAGCGCGAGCTCTTACACAGTTCTGGAGTGCTGTGCGTCTCCAGAAGACTCTCACTTTTTTTTTTTTTTTCATTTAGTTTTCAGAAAACCCTGATTTTACCCCTTTTTTATAGTCTGGGAAACTAATTCAGAGAGGTTAATTGACTTACAGAAGGTCACACAGCCAGGGAAAGACAGAGGCAAATCGCCTCCCTCCAAGCCCTCCCAACCTTCTCACCAAGCACTCTATGCAAAGTCCGTCACCAGGGGTTTTCCAGCTTCTTCCTGACTAACCTTGGGACCCGGTGTACACACATGTGCTGTATGCAGATGTGTGTATCAACATTACTGAGACGAGTTTCGCGCAGTAGCACTTACCTGGACCAAGTGTGGTGCCTGTGATTGTCCTATGCTGCTGCTGCTGCTGCTAAGTCACTTCAGTCGTGTCCGACTCTGTGCGACCCCATAGACGGCAGCCCACCAGGCTCCCCCGTCCCTGGGATTCTCCAGGCAAGAACCCTGGAGTGGGTTGCCATTTCCTTCTCCAATGCGTGAAAGTGAAAAGTGGAAGTGAAGTTGCTCCGTCATGTCTGACTCTTCACTACCCCATGGATCGCAGCCTACCAGGCTCCTCCATCCATGGGATTCTCCAGGCAAGAGTAGGGTGCCATTGCCTTCTCCGATGATTGTTTTATACTTTAAAAAAATTTTAACTGAAGTATAGCTGATTTATAGTGTTGTGTTGGTGTCAGATGTACAACAAAGTGATTCAGTTATATATATGCATATGCATTCTTTTTCAGATTCTTTTCCATTATAGGTTCAGTTCAGTTCACTTCAGTCGCTCAGTCATGTCCGACTCTTTGCGACCCCATGAATAACAGCACACCAGGCCTCCCTGTCTATTACAAGATATTGAATATAGATCTGTTTGCTATGCATTAGGACATTGCTATCAGTTTTATACATAGTAGTGTGTTGATTGGACTTCCCAGGTATGTTGATTATTCTATTTTTTTCCACTTTTTGGGCTTCCAGGTGGTGCTAGTAGTAAAGAACCTGTCTGCCACTTTAGGAGATGCAAGAGGTGCAGGTTCAATCCCTGACCCAGGAAGATATGATTAAACCAAGGCTTTCGAAATGAAGGAGATTACCCTAGATTGAAAAGCGGAGACATTACTCCGCCAACAAAGGTGTCAGAGAGGTTAATTCAGAGGTGTCAAGGCTATGGTCTTCCTAGTGGTCACGTCCGTTTTGAGAGCTGGAATGTAAAGAAGGCAGAATGCCAAAGAATTGACGGTGCTGGAGAAGACTCCTGAAAGTCCCCTGGACAGCAAGGAGATCAAACCAGTCAATCTTAAGGGAGATCAACCCTGAATATTCACTGGAAGGACTGATGCTGAAGCTGAAGCTCCAGTATTTTGGTCACCTGATGCGAAAAGCTGACTCGCTGGAAAAGTCCCTGATGCTGGGAGAGGTGGAGGGTGGAAGGAGAAGAGGCGTCAGAGGATGAGATGGCTGGACGGCATCACTGACGCGGTGAACATGAACCTGGGTAAACTTCGGGAGACGGTGAGGGACAGGGAGGCCTGGCGTGCTGCAGTCCACGGGGTCCAAGCAGTCCAAGAGTCAGACTGAGCAACAAGAAAACAGATCCTGCCCTCAGAGCTTCCAGGAGCCAGTCCTGCCGACACCCCGATTTCAGTCCAGTGAAACTGACTTTGGACTTCTGGTCCAGAACTCTTCCTGGCAGATTAAGTTCGTGTTGTTTTAGGTCGCTTCATCTTTGACAGTTTGTTACAGCAGCCCCAGAAACTAACATAGATGATGTCTGAGAATTACAGCCAAGAACATCACTCTGGCACTTCCAGGATGCATGTGGCCTGCAGACATTGTGCTTGCATGCTTGTTTTTGCCTTCATAGTGTTTTAAAGTCTTTTTTGAATTATTGAGAACCACTTAAAATCACGATGTTTCATAAGAAGATCAGAATTTCTGACTTCTCTGTGCCTGCACAAGGTCCAAGTTCTCACATGGCAACATCTGACTTCAGCTGGCCAGAACCTTTTCCCAAACCTTCACCTTCTCTTCCAGCATACTTTTAAAAACTAATTTTGATTCTTGTTGAGGTGGTCCTCTCAGATAATTGAAGGATAACAAGCAGGGCTGTAGGAATTGAAGAAAAACTAATTTTCCCATCACTCGAAACTTTCCACCCTCAGTTCATACTTTCAGCTTAAAAAATACCTATTTCTTCTTGAATTTCTAAAAAATATTCTTGCCCATGTTTATCATGGGTACCCAACGCTAGACAGTTTCCTGCTACTGAGGCTCTAGAACGGATAGAACCAGCTGTTAACGCCACTCCAATTCTACCCTTTTCTCGTTTTCTCATTGTGATGAAATCATAAAACTTGACATTCTGCAAAACCGTGTTTTTCTCTGGGTTCCTTTTTAAAAAAAATTAATTTGTTTTAATTGGGGGCTAATTACTTTACAATATTGTAGTGGGTTTTGCCATACATTGGCATGCCGTGCTGCGATCCATGGGCTCCCAAAGAGCCGGACATGACTGAGCAACTGAACTGACTGACTGACATGAAGCAGCGGTGGGTGGACATGTGCCCCCGTCCTGAACCCCCTCCCACTTCCCTCCCCGTCCCATCCCTCAGGGTCATCCCAGTGCACCGCCCTGAGCACCATCTCATGCATTGAACCTGGACTGGCGATCTGTTTCACGTATGGTAATATACATGTTTCAATGCTATTCCCTCAAATCTTTTTTTAAATTTGATTTTGGTATTCAGTTTTCATGTAGATGATTTTCCTCAATTTTTTTCTTGGTTCTTCCCTTTCATACTAAAGAGTGAGGCACAAAACAGCTGGTTGGGATCCCTGTGTGGGCACCGCCCTGAACAAACTGGGTTCTTGGTGGGCTGGACATCGGTCTTCTCTCGTTTCTTCATGCCACTGCTCAGCACAGAGGGGAGGTGGTCACCAGGATGCCCACTGCATGCCAGGCACTTCCCTGGGAATTGTTCTAAGAAGGAAACGAAGGTCTTCCTTCCCTAAAAGTTCAGGAAGTCCTTCAGGACAGGAAATATGCAAACACAACACTAGTATTTATGGAAAACTAATGTACTTTACTTTAAAGCCAGCTGAGGTTGGTCCTGCCATGTGGTCTTACAAACGGAGACACAGCGAGGTCAGGCAGCTTGGCCAAGGTCACAGGCTCTGGAAGGTGTGTAGGGGGCAGAGGGTGGGGAACGTCTCAGTCCCCCGGGGTCAGAGCTTTTTTCTCAAAGCTATACCACATCTCTTGTGAGGTTGAAGGAGGGCGTTTGCTACAACCAGTGTGTTCTCTCATCAAAGCTTTGTCAGCCTTTGCTCTGCTTCACTTTGTACTGCAAGGCCAAACTGGCCTGTTGCTCCAGGCATCTCTTGACTTCCTACTTGTGCATTCCAGTCCCTTCTGATGAAAAGGACTTCTTTTCTTTTTTTGGTAGAGCTCAAATCATGAACTCCTTATTGCAAAATTCAGGCTTAAATTGAAGAAACTACGGAAAACCACTAGATCATTCGGGTATGACCAAAATCATATTCCTTATGATTATACAGTGGAGGTGAGGAATGGATTCAAGGGATTAGATGTGGTAGACAGAGAGCCTGAAGGACTATGGACAGAGGTTCGTGACTGTACAGGAGGTGGTGACCGAAGCAATCACCAAGAAAAAGAAACGCAAGAAGGTGAAGCGGTTGTCTGAGGAGGACTTACAAAGAGCTGAGGAAAAGAAGAGACGCGAAGGGCAAAGGAGAAAGGGAAAGAGAGAGCCAGCTGAGTCAGAGCTCCAGAGAAGAGCAAAGAGAGATAGGGAGATCTAAACTGAGCAATGCAAAGAGATGGGGGAAAACAATACAATGGGAAAGACTAGAGATCTCTTCAAGAAAACTGGAGATACCAAGAGAACACTTCATGCAAAGAAGCGCTCGATAAAGGACAGAAATGGTATGGACCTAACAGAAGCAGAAGATACGAAGAAGAGGTGAAAAATGCACAGAACAATGTGCAGAGAAGACCTTAGTGACCTGGGAAACCATGATGGCGAGGTCACTCACCTGGAGCCAGACATCCTGGAGCGTGAAATCAAGTGGGCATGAGGAGACAATACTATAAACAAAGCTGTGGAGCGGATGGAATTCCAGCTGAGCTGTTTAAAATCCTGAAAGATGATGCTGTGAAAGTGCTTCACTCAATATGCCAGCAAATGTGGAAAATTCAGCAGTAGCCATGGGACTGGAAAAGGTCAGTTTTCATTTCCAGTCCTGAAGAAAGGCGATGCCAAAGAATGCTCAAACTACCGCACAACTGCACTCATCTCACACGCTAGCAAGGAATGCTCAAAATCCTTCAAGCTAGGCTTCAACAGTACATAAACTGAGAACTTCCAGTTGCACAAGCTGGATTTAGGAAGAGCAGAGGAACCAGAGATCAAATTTTCAACATCTGTTGGATCATAGAAAAAGCAAAGGAATTCCAGAAAAACATCTACCTCATTGGCTACACTAAAGCCTTTGACTGTGGATCACAACCAACTGTGAAAAATTCTTAAAGAGATGGGAATACCAGAGCAACTTACCTGCCTCCTGAGAAAACTGTATGCAGGTCAAGAAACAGAACTGGAAATGGAACAACAGACTGGTTCAAATTGGGAAGAGTATGTCAAGGCTGTATATTGTCACCCTGCTTATATAACTTCTATGCAAAGTATATTATGTAAAATGCCAGGCTGGATGACTCGAAAGCTGGAATCAAGATAGCCAGGAGAAATATCAACAACATCAGATATGAAGATAATACCACCCTAATGGCAGAAATTGAAGAAATAAAGAGCCTCTTGATACGAGTGAAAGAGGAGAGTAAAACAGCTGGCTTAGAACTCAACATTAAAAAAATTAAGATCATGGCATCTGGTCCCATAACATCATGGTAAATAGATGGGGGGAAAGTGGAAACAGTGACAGATTTTATTTTCTTGGGCTCCAAAATCACTGTGGATGGTGACTGCAGCCATGAAATTAAAAGATGCTTGCTCCTTGGAGTAAAAGCTATGACAAACCTAGACAGCATTTTAAAAAGCAGAGGCATCACATCACTTTGTCCACAAAATTCTGTACAGTCAAGGCTATAGCTTTTCCAGTGGTCATGTATGGATGTGAGAGCTGGACCATAAAGAAGGCTGAGCACTGAAGAATTGATGCTTTTGAACTGTGGTGTTGGAGAAGACTTCTGAGAGTCCCTTGGACTGCAAGGAGAGCAAACCAGTCAATTCTAAAGGAAATCAATCCTGAATATTCATTGGAAGGACTGATGCTGGAGCTGAAGGTCCAATACTTTGGCCACCTCATGCGAAGAGTTGACTCATTGGAAAAGACCCTGATACTGGGAAAGACTGAGGGCAGGAGGAGAAGGGGACAACAGAGGATGAGATGGTTGGATGGTATCACCGACTCGATGGACATGAGTTCAAGCAAGCTCTGGGAGATAATGAAGGATAGGGAAGCCTGGTGTGCTGCAGTCCATGGTCTGTGAAAGAGTCAGACACGACTTAGGGACTGAACAATAACAACAATGTCACATCTCACTGAAAAAAGCAATGGATAAGGAAAAGTTAGACAAAATCAGGCAGGCCTTGAGGGCAGACGCAGCAAGATAGAACACGCAACGGGGATATTTTTCAGGAGAGATGATTGTAGAAACTGGGAGTGGACCGGCTGTGAGTGCGGACCGGTCAGGGTTTTCAGGAGGCACGACCCTGGGGACAAGATTCTTGGGAGGGAGAGGCCACTGGCAGAGAACATGGACATCATCAGCGCTCGGTAAACAAACTGAGGGGGATCCTGAAAGGAGTCAGATTCAGTGGGGAGGGGAAAGAAAAAAACTGAAATATGGAGTTATCCCAGGCCTGGGGAACCCTCTGAGGGGCCTCTCACTTCTGGAGAATTCTTTGGGGTCCAGCCAGATCTCTGGGCTTCTAGCGAGGAAGGTGGCCCTGCAGAGATGCTGGGTTGCTCGGTGCTGAGCCCCCACCTGGAGCCCACACATCCCTCGAGCACTGAGGCTGACCTCCAAGTGCTCACACAGGCAGCCAGGCTCTTGGCAGCTGCTTCCATGTGATTCCAATGCCCTGTGAGCCCATTGCCTCAGTCACTGCTGGGCTGTGCTGTTTGACACTTGTTTACTTCTTCATTTGGAATGAAAGCATGTGCTGGGAGCTCCTGGCAGCCAAGTGCTATGGACATCATTCTCCCTGTGACTTGAATTAAGGACCGTGGAGATCCCCCGGCTTCATGTCCAAAGTTGGAGCTATGGACGCAACAGCAAGGAAAATCCTGTAGATCCCAAGAGGGTCAAGTTGTGCTCCCAAGAAAAGAAGTGGGAGATTTCCTCGGAAGCCAGAGGGTAAGACTCCCTGCTATCAGAGCAGAGCAGGGATGCGGGTTTGATTCTGGGTTGGTGAGCTAAGATCCCATAGGCTACTCAACACAGCCAAAAATTGGAATGAAAAAATAAATAAAATCTGTCTTTTCAAGAAAAGAAAAACAAAAGTAGGGTGATCATGTAAGGTGACAAGGTGAGAGGGGATATCGCGGTAGGACAGACATGGGGTCCGCTCCCGGCATCACTGTGGGCTGGCTCTGTGGCCTCCTGCAAGTTCCTTACCTTCTCTGAGCCTTCAGAGCCTCCTCACCTATAACCTGAGATAATAAGTATAGCCTGCCAGGTGGTGGTGGTTGTCGTTCAGTTGCTAAGTCGTGTCCAACCCTTTGTGACCCCGTGGCCTGCAGCACACCAGGCTTCCCTGTCCGTCACTCTCTCCCTGAGTTTGCTCACACTCATGTCCATTGCCATCAGTGAAGACATCCAACCGTCTCATCCTCTGTCGTTCCCTTCTCCTCCTGCCCTCAATCTTTCCCAGCATCAGGGTCTTTTCCAATGAGTCAGTTCTTTGCATCAGGTGGACAAAGCATTGGAGCTTCCGCTTCAGCATCAGTCCTTCCAATGAATAGTCAGGGTTGGCTTCCATTAGGATTGAC